>NC_133653.1:174239066-174391138 GCF_009905375.1 Apium graveolens
ATCCACTTAACATAATTATTTCATATCACAATCAGTCATTTAAGGTCTTTTACCAAGGTTTCAAAGTATGGCGAGGGGAAATATTTCTTTCGCGAAACGCCGTTACTTAAAACGGTCGTTTCTCCTAAACCGTACATCGGAATCAAACGAACCATATATCAAAACGAAGCTCGTAACTTGAACTATCTAAACATGGCAATGGTCAAAACCTAACAGTGAGTTCAAGGGTTCTGATGTTAAGAACAAAAACAGTCTAAGGTAAATCGGGCATTACGACGGCTATGTTTACGCGATTACCCAAATTTATACCACTCCAAATCAACCCACAATCAACCCACAATCAACATCACAACCAAACTCCATCCATACTTCACCATAACAGCCCCAACAACTCAATATTATCAACTTATACTACTTCCCAATCATGAACTAAAAGCTTAATTAAGTTCTTTAACTAATTATCAAGATTTACAACTCCAAGCACTTCATAACACCAACCCATCTCTAAATACACAATAACCAAGCATCTTATGAACCATACAAAACACAAAACTCTAAATATACAAAAGTAGGGCTAGGGTATGAGGTTATACCTTCCTTGGTGAGTAAAAGTAACTAAGGAGCTTGGAATCACCCTTGAATGTCCTAACCAAAGCTTAATCTAAACAAAAACTTAAGAACAAAATTTTAAGTTCTTGAAAAACACTATTCACCCTCTTCTTCCATGATTTTTAGGAAGATATTGTGAAGGAAATTGAAGCTTAAACTTATATGATATCTATATCTATACACAAGGAACCTTAGATAATTAACTTGCTAATTAACAAAGCTTGGATCTAGAATTTTGACATCATCATCCCTAACCTCCTTGATTAACTCTTAATTTCTTGCCTAATGACCGCTGATCTGTTATAAGGTTCGCTTATCTTTCGTTATCGTTTATCGTTTGAGGGATCATACCCGCGATCTTATTACTTGGGTTCCCTTAACCTTTCTCAATACATTATATTCCTTTTATGATCCTCTCTTAAAATCCATGAATTTAAATCCCTTTTATCCTGTTACCTTATACTCAATTCTTTCGGTATCTGGTGGATTTTCGGTAAAAATCAAAGTGTTCGAATTCGGATTCTGACGATCTTTACATACACTTATATCCCATATAAAGTACTAATAAGATCTCAGAATAACAATAGAAGAACCTCTACTTAGTGTGGCATGAAAAGTTTTCTTATTCAGCATAATCAGTAAAATCACTATTCATAGGGGTTTCAAAAAAATTCCAAAAATTGGGGTTATTACACTTAATATAGGGGGCCCAAAGATGAACATTTTTCTAAACCAGGAGGCGATGTTCCCGAGTATATTATATATATATAAATAGTTTTCACAACTATTAACCGAATAAGGTTTATTCGATAGTTTTATATTATAAATGAATATTATTTTGAATATTCATTCGAGGACTTATGACTCCGATTATTTTATTTAATGAATATTATTTTGAATATTCATTCGAGGACTTATGACTCCACTTATTTTATTTAATGAATATTATTTTGAATATTCATTCGAGGACTTATGACTCTGCTTATTTTATTAAATAATATCCTTTATTTTCTTAAAGAATAATGTTTTGATATTTGCCAAGTATTCGGAAAATAATTGATACTATCAAATCATTTTTACTTTAAATATTTCCACATATTATTTTCAAACTTTATCAAAAGTATTTTTGGAAAGTTAGAGCGGATCCCAAAACTCGTTTTCAAATTTATGATCTTCCTTTCGAAGGGGATTTAAATACTCGCTCAAAAAATCTGAGGGATCCGGCTCCGTGATGTTTTTATATTCGCAACAAGGTTGCTGTTTTGATAAAAGAGTTTTTGATTACTTACCCAACACTTGGAAAGTAAAATTCTTGGAATGAGTTTAATCCATTAACAAGCATCGCCTAGGAAATATCGGTGAGTTTTCCTTTCCAACTATATACGGCTTCTTAGTGGAGCCGTATCAACAAGTTTCTACTTGGGGAAAGGGGGGCGTGCTTTACGTTTCAAAGTCATGGATTTCATCTGAACTAGGAGTGGCGTAAGTGGTCGAGTGGCGCCGGCCCAGTCTTATTATATCGGCTAAATGGCTCGGAAGTTCCGCTAAGACGGTCCATTCCTTAGGAGTCCAGCGTTCGGTCGATAAGTAAATCCGACTGTTCTCCTCTACATGTAGAAAATTTTGGGGTTGCACTACTGCGACTAATCATCGTGAGTGGTCTTCCTGGCACGGCAAACTCCCGTAATGAGTTCATCATCCAGTTTGGATATTTCTGCGAGACTACCCAGAGCATTTCGATAGAAAGGCTACAGATGGGTGATTGCTGAAGTGTTGTTAGGGTCAAATGGTTATAATGATGTTTCCATTGGATGAAGTATCTCATAACTTCATTTGTTTCAAACAATATTTCAAAGATTGAATCTATTCAAGTCTTATGATGTAGACTCATTGTAACATCCGGGATATCGCATGTAATTATTTTTACCAATAAATAATTTTTATATGATTATTATGTGATTTTTGGTGAATTATCTGATGATTGGTGTGAATATGTGAATGCTTATATGTGATACAGTATAAGTTTGCTAATTTTATTATGACCAGAATAAAATATAAATAATTACGATATTTTTCTGGTAATTTTTGGGTTGTTAAATGATTTTATATTGATTTATGAATTTATTAATTACTTTCTGAATAATTACAAAATTATTTTATAAAGCCGGGAATCGTCCGACTTCAACTGTTTTTATGTTTTTACAACCCGAATCTCTTCCAAAAACTCCTTCCTAACATAATCTGGTAATTCCGGACATTTTTCGTGTTATGACTTTTTCGATCCGGATTACGGTTTGACCCGTGCGCGGCCCAGCGCAAGATTTTCGATACGATAAACGTTTCGATGAATTAACAAAACCCGTATTCTCGAAAGACGAGATATTATTACGTTATTCTCATATATAGTGTTTTATAAGAAGCCCGGTTTGGATAATTATCCAATACGGGTATCAAATCGGATCGTCTTTGCAGTTACTTAGCGGCTAAGCAACTAATTTAACAATCCCAGATGATCCAAGACGATCCAAAATGAGCCTATATTTCAAATATATATATAGCCCTTTTATTATTTCATTTTATTCGTATAATCACAATCAGTCAGTAAAACACCGTAAAATACAAAGAAAATGTCAAATTAAAACCGCGTTCTTGAAAATCAAACGTACGAACGAAGGCGTTATCGAACTCCGATTCGGGCGTGCAATATATCAAAACGAAGCTCTCGAAATCTTCTTTCTGAATCAACCATCTGTTTTTACCCAGAAATCAAGGTATTTTTCTGATTTAATTATTTTAATTCGAATTATTTGATAATTAAAATATGAATTTTTGTAAACCTGATTGTTTGATTGTTTTGATGATTCTATGTTGTAGAACATGTTATCCTGGTCAGATTCATTGATCAAATGTTAAAAATAGAGTTCAGTAACATAGGTAAAAGTGAGTTTGATTTTCCAGATGGGTGTTCTTGATGTTCTTGAGTGCACTCATCGGATTTCTATGAGTTTTAGTCGGAATTTTAATTGAATGAATCTGGGTACGGACGAACTAGGTGGTTGAATAGATCGTATCATGAGGAATCTAAAGGTATAATCGAAATTGTAAACCGAAGTCGGGAAGGTGATTATCGGAAAACGGGGGTTCGCGGCGACGGGATTTTTCCCGTCCGTTTTCCGATGATTCACTGAGTGGTTTCATGATTTGGTCACATATTTACATTCCTGATGAGGATAGCTACATATCTGCATGTTTTTGTGATGTTCTAGGCAGTTGCAGGTTACCGCCGGCGAGCTCAGTGGCGGCGGACATGGCTGCCGGCGGCGAGGGAGGAAGGTGCTGGTAAAATTACGGTTTCATCACCCTTCTTTCGTGATTTTGCGTTTTAGTCCCTGCAATTTTAAAACTTTATAAAAATTAGATTTATGTTTTAAAAGTTTTAAAGAAATCAGATTTCTGTTTATAATTATTTTCAGAAATTGTTTTTAATTTCTAAAAATTTCAAAAATCATTATCTTTTTTTTAAAATTTTTTTTTTTATTTATATTCGATATTAAATCCTAATTATTTAATTAATTAATTTTAAGTGATATTTAATTATTTAATTAATCAATTAATTTATTTATTAATTGGTTAATTGATTTAATTAATTATTAATTATCTTAATTGATTTAATAATTAGATTTAATTAATTATTTTGAATTAAAAAAATCCGAAAAATAGTTTTAAGCTTTAGAATATTATTTTAAATTATTTTCTAGGCTCGATAATTATTATAAAATTATTTTAAAGTCAGATTCGGGTGTTCAAACCCTATTATTTAATTCTAAATTGATTCGGAGTCCCGTTTTAATTCCAAAAAATATTCAAAAATTCGTAATAAATACCTGGAAAATCATTTTGACCTCGAATCTTCTTTGAAAATTTATTTTGATCAAATCTCTTGTGTGCTATGTGCTACGTGCTAACTGATTGATGTGTTATATGCCTATGTGGTTATGGTTTGACTGTTTTAGTCATAACTTTTAATCCGTAAATCAGATTTGGGTGAAATGAAGGGTAGATAAAAGTTTATGACGTCTATGTGACGATTAGAATTATACGATTATGAATAATTGATAGGTACTTGTGATGCCTAGCAGAGTCAGCAAGGCATAGAAAAAGCAAACCAGTGGTCCATAAATAGAATCGAAACGTCGAAAGAGAAGGCAAGTGATTGATAAATAGAAGAAATGCATAGAAAGAGAAGGAAATTAGTTGATGAGTAAAACTATGAGATGAGTACAAGTAAAGTGGAAATCTTCGGTGATAAGGCAAGTACCTTTGAACCTTTTTCAAGATAATATTGCAAATATTTTTGAACTGTTTCATAATATGTCGCTATTATTCAAATCCCATGTTTTATACTGCAAGCACTTTAAACTATTTAACCTTGAACCCTGATTCTTATTGATCTTGAGCCATAAGCCTTATTCTTCATAAACCATTGATTGTTGAATTCCCGTATATGATCCAAACATATACGATACTACTCCACAAATACATATCTACCACATACTGATTCCGATATTGAGTTTCTTAACATACCAACCCTTATTCCTTGTTTAACAGAAGACCCATTCTTGGAACCCTGAACCCTTGGTCTTCTACTTTCTGATTCTTTCCTTGATTGAAAGCCAATATTTTTGAGTTCCTTGTTACACCTACATGGTATTGTGAATCACCCTATGCTTCAAGATAAATGTTGTTTATGATTCAGCTTATTGAATATATTGGTTATCATTTTGAATTGTTTTATAATTGGATAGTTTTATAAATGTGGACCAGATTCGTGGTCGGACCAGATTCGTGGTCATAGTAGGCCAATGCGTGCCTTGGATCCAGTATATAGAGCAAAGTTGGGAGCCTTGCTCGGGGTTAGTGCGTGACTGATCAGCAGCCTTACCTTGGTTTTTAAAATGAAAAGTGAATGTCCAATTCTAATCATTTCTTATTCAGAAACTTGATTCTTTTGAATCATTTCAATTGGTAATTGTTTAACCTCAATTGCTGCTATTATTACTTGCTGAGCTAGTAAGCTCACTCTTGCAAAAAAATTTATGTTTTCAACAATTGAAGAAGAAAGTATTGGTAACGAGGATTCTCTGACCAGTGTGCGAGCGAGAGTTTCCGGTTAAATTGGATCGAGCTAGCAGAAGCTTTATAGTGTAGGTGGGTTATACAAGATTGTAACAACGATATCATTAGAAATTGTAAGTTGAACTAGTTGGGTTTTGGTGCGATGTAATAAAAGTTAAGGTTGTGGCTTGTTTTCATACTTTAACATGTTGCGATCTGTGGTTATGTACAGAAGGGTCAATGCATATAATACTTCATATACAAGTTTAAATATTGTGTTGTGTGTTGTAAGCCCCAAACTTCTGACCCAGGTTTGGAGCACAGGTTGGTATCAGAGCTACAGGTTATAAGTCACTGAAACAAGCCTAGATAGTCGGGAATGGATAGAGGGTTAGGATTAGGATTAGAGAATAGAAAGAAAGAACGTCAAAAGGTTGAGTGCGGTCAAATAGTAGGTTTTAGTGGTATTCGTGATTAAATTTGACATCTTGATCTAGCGACGCGATTTTCAGATGGTGGTGATGGAAGATTCTTTTATCCCTGGATTATCTAATCATTCGGAGCCTTCATTCAAAAGACTATCATCTGATTCACGCCTTGCTCGTTCACCGGTATTCGCCATGTCACCTCCTGTTGCGACGGTTGCACCTTTTCATATTATTATCTCATCCTCTGATGTGAGGCTATCTATTCGAGAATTTCTCCCCACACGCTGATTCTAGTTCTACCGGATATTCAGTTGTGTGCACATCTTTTCTGTCTACTCTACATTATGTTCTATAACATCCGTTCAAAACCCGTCTTATGGAGTTACAACACCTAGAAGGATGGATTTGAAAGTTATAACATATTGTGAGTACACGAGGCATTAAGAAATGTTAAAAGAACCTGGAGTGAGGATACGTGTATTTCGGAAGATAGCCGTTACCAGGTTATAGGGAGCTACTAATGAGTATGTCACCAACGATTATCTTGTGGAGTGAGCTAGATGGATATTTAAAAAAAATTGAGAGGATTGGAAATCGAGAGTTTTCTTGAAATTAGATGATGATGTAATGACCAAACATGATACGAATAGAAGTAATGTGATATATCAACCTTTTATTATAGAATAAATCTGATGATTGCTGGATAGATTTGTTATACTCAGTAATCGTAAGAGATGATGATGGAAGTATTACCAGTATGAAAGATTTGAGGAGAAACTATGAATAAGATAATATGCAACGGTAACTGGAATTAGTGTTGACCAATGAAGGTAAAATGGACCCAATAAGGGGCAAAAGATATATGAAAATGAATGGGCTTTTATCAGATTACTTTTCTAATTGGATTCCTTGTGATAGTTGAGAAGGACGACAACCAACTCATATAGTAATGACGACCATGTGTATGATTTTCAAAATTTTAAACCAGTTTTCCAAAGATATTTTATTCACAAAATTTTTCTAAAATTCCTTGGAACAAATAAGTTTTAAAAACTTGGTTGTCCAAATACTACTTGAGTTTCTTGTTCGATTCAGATTATCCAGATGAATACTTGTTTTAAAAATTAGTATGGTTCGTTTAGAAGGACAAGTGGAGCCGCTATTACGAAGAAACTGTTTATCCAATTGCTAAGACGATTAGAGCACGAGGAATATGTCAATTCACGAGAAGCTAAGTATGAGCAAAGAAGATTAAGGAAATCTCTAGACCTTCTAAAGGGAGAACGTTATTAGCAAATGAGGCGCCAAGTTGAACGATTAGCAGCATACGCGAAATTTGAAGTTATGAGCATAAATCTCATAAGATTGCAAATAAAAGTGTATATGAACGTGGAAAAAGTGACGCTAAAGATACAAGACCTAGTAAGTGGGAAATTATTTTAATAATCGATTCAAGAAAGCATTTTTGAGAACTTTCTAAAGTTGATATACGACTCGGCATGTGATCTATTGATCGGAAAAGCATTGAACCTGTAAACAGATAAAATTCGGATGGCGACCAATGATATCAATCTTTCTTATCATTCTTATGAATCTCGAGTAAAGTATGAACTTCTTTCATGATCAGCTTTATAAGGTGATCAAATCATTCTTTTCAAATCATTCCTTCTTCAAAATATTGTTTCCTAATCGGGACAAGCAGTGTTATCGTATGATGATTTGTCACAATGATAAAGAGTTTGGTGGGACGCCACCTAATCAAATACTGTGTGCCATATGGTATGAAAGACTTGCCATCTTGAGTACTAATATGGTTGTCTCATTCCTATTCAAATCACTATTCACTCTTTCTTCTTAAAATCCTGATTTGTTCATTCATGAATTTCTCCGATTGTTTCCTTATTTTCTTATTCCTTACAAAAGGTTTCCAATCAGAATCATATACACAAATTCCTTCTTATGTAAGATCTATTCTTTGAATATCTTAAAAAGAAGTGAAATGAACCCGCGTAGCAGATGGAGTTATGTGAAAAGTGTGGATTATTGCAAGCCGAAGGATGATGGACATTTACGTGCAGAGAAGAACTATTATGCCGCTAACGGGATAGTTGCGAAAGCATCAAATCAAAGGCGGAAATCTATATACATGATACGTTTCGAGTCTGAGATTTTGGCGTGGATTGGAGTAATTAGCAAACTGTATGAGGTAAATTAACTAGAGGAAACAAGAAAGTAAGGCTGCATGTATCAAATGAGGCAAATGATCGATTGGAAAATGAAGGCGAATGAATAAATTCTTAATAATAACCAGATAATCGATTAAAAAGTTGTGAAAATGAAGTATATCTCAATCATGTGGGAGATATTTGTCATGAAGATTTGAGATCGAAGAAATGATAGTTACTAATAAACTTTAAGTGTGTTCATCAAGGGATGGTTGGGCTTTCTCACTCAAGAAAGTGAGTTGTGGTAAAATTTACGCTTGTAACAGGGTCGGCAAAGAAGGTTCAATATGGAAAGACATAAAGGGAGATGAAGGTATGGCAGTTTGACTGCAACAATTTTTAAGATATGAAGTTTTAAAACCAAATGAACTCATTCACAAGATTTTAAGAATGTTGGTTGAGACCAGGTGTTGGTCATCAGAGGTTGAACAAGTTAACTAATAAGAAAAAGTGTATATTGCCAAGGATGGACGAATTGTTTAGTAGAAAACTTTACTTAAAACATGAACTAGAAGAATTCTAGAATAATTTATAATTATACTCAGTATTGATATTCTGTTATGATCAGAAGATATAAGAAAGGACATGGTATCATCAGAATCATTCACTATAATCCTAGGTTGAACTAAAATATGGGTTTTGCTGATTAATATTACATGAGGTGGTGAATTGGCGAGTTTGGGAAGTGAAAGTGGACTAGTATATTTGAGGGTTGATTGTTGGTTATTTTATTGATTGTGGGTGTCGGCTTGAGTCCGACTGGTAGTCGACAATATAAAGGATATGCTGCCCAAATTTTTCGGAAAGTACCCTACTCTTAAAAAGGGAAAGTATACTTCTTTGTGTTATAGTTATTCATGTTGATACTCCAAATAATTATGATCTCGGTTCTCGAAAGAGGTTGTTACATCCAATCTGACTATATATAATTGGTCTTTGATTTCATTTAGCTAGTCATCATTTGGTGCAATTAATCAACTAAGTGAGTTAATTGGCTAATTTTACCAAATAATGGTCAGTTACATAGAGATCGATTCCAATTAGATTAATTCAAATTTTGATGTGACTTTCAAATCCGAAATCAAAACAATGAGGAATTGGTGAAAAGTAAGGACGCTAGTAGAATTCAGAAATTACTGCAAATGTGTGAGGTTTTACTTGGATGAGTATGCCCTTCATAATGGACAAGAGAAATAAAAAGTCATTTGTATGGACAAGTGAGAAGAATATTTTCAAGAGCTAAAGATTTAAGATGAAGCAATGAGAAGGAAGGAAGAAGGGAGATGGAATAAAACAGAGATTAATAATTACACTAATATGGATTTCATTAGACAGTCAAGGAGATGTTATCATCTGCAAAAAAGTTTTATCAAAGGACATCTTGTTTCTAAATGGTTGTGATAATCATATAATAAATGATTTGTCAAGTATTTCTGTTTTGGATTAAGTGTGACATACAGTTATAATTCAGTTTCCGATTGATGTTGATACTTAGGTTGTTGTTAAATATCGAAAGTGGTATTAATACAGATGATTGATGTTTACTTCAGAATGGGATGTTGTGAGCATCAAAGTTCGTATTAATATCTAATTTGATATGATGATAAAATGAGTATTAATGTCAAGAATTCGGTTTTGAATAAGCTATGAGAATAAAGAACGGAGATAGAAAAGGAAGTGAAATCAAAAGGGTGATAAAGAAATTTCATAAAATGCTAGGAAAAGTAAACGTAGTAACAGATGCATTAATCAGAAAGGAAAGACCGAACATGTCTACACTGTCAGAAGAATTATAAAAGGAATTTCAAAAGTTGAAATTGGAAGCCTGAGTTTGCAAACCTAATAATGCAAAGATGTATAGTATGACTTTTCAGCTGGAATTGCTAGAGAAGGTAAAGAAACGTTAAGGGTAAATAATAGATCAAGATATTATCGTTAGAAATATATATATATATATATACTCAAAAGGATGATCAAAGCATTCCCAAATTTTATTTCAGAATATGGGATTCCACCAGTGACAGAATTGAAGAATGGAATTTGACAAGGAGCTCATAACCCAAGATATTCAATCCATCCATGAGTACCAATAGGTATAGAGCTTTAGAGGAAAAATTATTGGTGGCCAGATATAAAGAAAGAAATGGTGGGATAGATTATCAAATGTTACACGTATCAAGGAGTTAAAGCGGGACATCAAAGACTAGATGGATATATTTCTCCAAGAAACGTCAGGGTAGTGCCAGCCGAGAACCCAAGGTGAGAAAAGCGTTAATTATATTATTATTGATAGGTTATTCAAGCCTGATCATTCTCATTTAGGAATAAACAGTTTATCCCATAAGTGGGTTAGTTGCTGCTTAAAGAAATGATGGTGCGTCATCAGATCCATAAACTAATTGTAGATAATCAATATTGTGTGATTTAAAATTTGACAGAAGTATTTAGAATACGATAAATTATGTCGAACTAGAATGGTATGTACTACTTTTAGATGAACGAATATTAAGTAAGGCGGAACTAAAAAGATTGGAATTTGGTTGAACGGCGATAACTCAAGAGATTAAAGCTGCTCCGAAGATATGATACGAGACGTAGATGTTAAAGAAGACTCTATGATAGTATGGCATAAAGAAAGAATAAACGTTATATTTGATTAGACGTCAAGGAAAGCATTGCAGTCAGTTTCGTATGAGAACTCCTTAGAACCAAAATAAATGATAATATATGTTAAAAGTATTCCGGTGATGCCTCCAGGTTAATGTACTTTCTTTAAAATCGTAAGAGATCTTCGCTCGATAAACATCCTCGATTGTACTTCAAGGAAAATAAAATATGGTGATAAGTTTGTGCGTTAGTCATATTTAATCGAGACTTTCTCGTTAATTCCTAACTCTGGAATAATCTCGAGAACATTAGAAATCGAATACGCCATGGCTCCCGTATATCAATTGTAGATGGATGAGGAGATTAAAAGAACGATTAAAGTGCTTTGAATGTGATTGGAAGTGATTATGAACTAGTTAATTGAATAGAGAAGCATGTCAGAATGATATCCAACAACCAGTAGCTATTGCAAATGTTCATGAGCACGAATCACTAGAATTTAAAAGAAAGATAATTAGTAAGAATTATGCTGGTCCTTATAAGACAGTAAAATAGTCAGGATAAGTGTAGGTAAGTTGGCTTCACCGCCACAATTTCAGCAGATTGATAAGGTATTTATACGTGTATACTCAGGAAGAGCAATGTAGCTCCATTATATATATGAAATGGAGACTCGAGTTTAGTTATATGAGCAACAGATAGAATATGATGTCAGCGAGAGGTTGTTAAGTAATGGTTGATGCTGCGAGTAATAGTTATGAAAAGTTGTAAGGTTGAGGAATCAACCCGAGAAAATGAGAGTAAGATACTTGAAGGTAGCACTATCTGACCCTTAGAGTGATTCTGAGGATAGAATCCTTTTAAGGGAGGAAGGATGTAACATCCTGGATATCTCGTGTAATTATTTTTACCAATAATTAATTTTTATATGATTATTATGTGATTTTTGGTGAATTATCTGATGATTGGTGTGAATATGTGAATGATTATATGTGATACAGTATAAGTTTGCTAATTTTATTATGACCAAAATAAAATATAAATAATTACGGTATTTTTCTGGTAATTTTTGGGCTGTTAAATGATTTTATATTGATTTATGAATTTATTAATTATTTTCTGAATAATTACAAAATTATTTTATAAAGCCGGGAATCGTCCGACTTCAACCATTTTTACGTTTTTACAACCTGAAACTCTTCCGAAAACTCCTTCCTAACCTAATCTGGTAATTCCGGACATTTTTTGTGTTATGACTTTTTCGATCCGGATTACGGTTTGACCCGTGCGCGGCCCGGCGCAAGATTTTCGATATGATAATCATTTCGGTGAATCAACAAAACTCGTATTCTCGAAAAACGGGTTATTATTACGTTATTCTCATATATAGTGTTTTATAAGAAGCCCGGTTGGGATAATTATCCAATACCGGTATCAAATCGGATCATTTTTATAGTTACTTAGCGGCTAAGCAACTAATTTAACGATCCAAGATGATCCAAAACGAGCCAATATTCCAAAAATATATATAGCCCTTTTATTATTTCACTTTATTCGAATTAAAACCGCGTTCTTGAAAATCAAACGTACGTAGGAAGGCGTTATCGAACTCCGATTTGGGCGTGCAATATATCAAAACGAAGCTATCGAAATCTTCTTTCTGAATCAACCATCTGTTTTTGCCCAGAAATCAAGATATTTTTCTGATTTAATTATTTTAATTCGAATTATTTGATATTTAAAATATGAATTTTTGTAAACCTGATTGTTTGATTGTTTTGATGATTCTATGTTGTAGAACATGTTGTCCTGGTCAGATTCATATATCATATGTTAAAAATAGAGTTCATTAACATAGGTAAAAGTGAGTTTGATTTTCCAGATGGGTGTTCTTGATGTTCTTGAGTGCACTCATCGGATTTCTATGAGTTTTAGCCGGAATTTTAATTGAATGAATCTGGGTACAGACGAACTAGGTGGTTGAATAGATCGTATCATGAGGAATCTAAAGGTATAATCGAAATTGTAAACCGAAGTGGGGAAGGTGATCATCGGAAAACGGGGGTTCGCGGCAGCGGGATTTTTCCCGTCCGTTTTCCCGATGATTCACTGAGTGGTTTCGTGATTTGGTCACATATTTACGTTCTTGATGAGGCTAGCTACATATCTGCAAGTTTTTGTGATATTCTGGGCAGTTGCAGGTTACCACCGGCGAGCTCAGTGGCGGTGGCCATGGCTGCCGGCGGCGAGGGAGGAAGGAGGTGGTGAAACTACGGTTTCATCACCCTTCTTTCATGATTTTGCGTTTTAGTTCCTGCAATTTTAAAACTTTATAAAAATTAGATTTATGTTTTAAAAGTTTTAAAGAAATCAGATTTTTGTTTATAATTATTTTTAGAAATTGTTTTTAATTTCTAAAAATTTCAAAAATCATTATCTTCCTTTTAATTTTTTTATATTCGAAATTCAATCCTAATTATTTAATTAATTAATTTTAAGTGATAATTAATTATTTATTTAACCAATTAATTTAATTATCAATTGGTTAATTGATTTAATTAATTATTAATTAATCTTAATTGACTTAATAATTAGATTTAATTAATTATTTTGAATTAAAAAATTCCGAAAAATAGTTTTAGGCTTTAGAATATTATTTTAAATTATTTTCAAGGCTCGATAATTATTATAAAATTATTTTAAAGTCAGATTCGGGTGTTCGAACCCTATTATTTAATTCTAAATTGATTTGGAGTCCCGTTTTAATTCTGAAAAATGTTCAAAAATTCGTAATAAATACCTGGAAAATCATTTTGACCCCGAATCTTCTTTGAAAATTTATTTTGATCAAATCTCTTGCGTGCTATGTGCTACGTGCTAATTGATTGATGTGTCATATGCCTATGTGGTTATGGTTTGACTGTTTAGTCATAACTTTTAATCCGTAAATCGGATTTGGGTGAAACGAAAGGTAGATAAAAGTTTATGACGTCTATGTGACGATTAGAATTATACGAGTATGGATAATTGATAGGTACTTGTGATGCCTAGCAGAGTCAGCAAGGCATAGAAAAAGGAAACCAGTGGTCCATAAATAGAATCGAAACGTCGAAAGAGAAGGCAAGTGATTGATAAATAGAAGAAAGACATAGAAAGAGAAGAAAAGTGGTTGATGAGTAAAACTTTGAGATGAGTACAAGTAAAGTGGAAATCTTCGGTGATAAGGCAAGTACCTCTGAACCTTTTTCAAGATAATATTGCAAATATTTTTGAACTGTTTCATAATATGTCGCTATTATTCAAATAACTCATATTTTATACTGCAAGCACTTTAAACTATTTAACCTTGAACCCTGATTCTTATTGATCTTGACCCATAAGCCTTATTCTTCATAAACCACTGATTGTTGAATTCCCAGATACGATCCAAACACATATGATACTACTCCACAAATACATATCTACCACATACTGATTCTGATATTGAGTTTCTTAACATACCTACCCTTATTCCTTGTTTAACAAAAGACCCATTCTTGGAACCCTGAACCCTTGGTCTTCTACTTTCTGATTATTTCCTTGATTGAAAACCAATCTTTTTGAATTCCTTATTATACCTACATGGTATTGTGAATCACCCTATGCTTCAAGATAAATGTTGTAGATGATTCAGCTTATTGATTACATTGGTTATCATTTTGAATTGTTTTAGAATTGGATAGTTTTATAAATATGGACCAGATTCGTGGTCGGACTAAATTCGTGGTCATAGTAGGCCAATGTGTGCCTTGGATCCAGTATATAGAGCGAAGCTGGGAGCCTTGCTCAGGGTTAGTGCGTGACTGATCAGTAGCCTAACCTTGATTTTTAAAATAAAAAGTGAATGTCCAATTCTAATCATTTCTTGTTTAGAAACTTGATTCTTTTGAATCATTTCAATTGGTAATTGTTTAACCTCAATTGCTGTTATTATTACTTGTTGAGCTAGTAAGCTCACTCTTGCAAATTTTTTTTATATTTTCAACAGTTGAAGAAGAAAGTGTTGGTAACGAGGATTCTGTGACCAGTGTGCGAGCAAGGGTTTCAGTTAAATTGGATCGAGTTAGCAGAAGCTTTATAGTGTAAGTGGGTTATGCAAGATTATAACAACGATATCATTAGAAATTGTAAGTTGAACTAGTTGGGTTTTGGTGCGATGTAATAAAAGTTAAGGTTCTGGCTTGTTTTCATACTTTAACCTGTTGCGATCTGTGGTTATGTACAGAAGGGTCAATGCATATAATACTTTATATACAAGTTTAAATATTATGGTGTGTGTTGTGAGCCCCAAACTTCTGACCCGGGTTTGGAGGGTGTCACACTCATCTAGGTGATGAACCTTTGAAAACTTATCATACTTTGAACAGTGGTAGTTCAAGTAGTTTTCTAAAATGATATAAGTATATTGAAGTATTTTGTAACTTCATCTTCCTTTAAGCTTATATCTAGTAAGTAACTATCTTACACTTGATAAAGAGTTTCAATAAGTTATCTATTTAGATACTTGTACTATTGTTTAAGATATATATTATCTTGCGAGCTGTAATGCTCACTCTTGCTTCATTTCCTCATCACACAACAACAGTTAGGAAGGATGGCCAGACTCAAGCAGACCCAGCGCAAGAGCTTAGGAAGCATCCCGCGTCTTCCCGTTGATATCATAGCTGTCATAGCTATCATAGCTGTAGAGGTAGATCTACTTGTAGATCAGGCATTCTACTTTTGGGAATCAATTATGTAAAATTATAACTTGTGTTGGATAATGGCAACTAACTGTAACTTATTAAGTAATCATTTTGGGTTGTAATAACTTTTAATTTATGGATGCAAGGACTTGTACTTATTTTAATTTCATCTCTGAGATTATAACGTGTTGTGGTGTGTGTTATTGTGGGGTCACAGTATGAGGTTATTTATTTTTAATTAAGTTAAGTGATATTTATGGAAAGAAAGACCGTGACGACCCGGATTCCCGACCCCAGATCTGGGGGTGTTACAATCTGCAACATAGGCATAATTTATGATCTTGTTTACACCTATTTTTCCATCTATGTTCTTTTTCTTTTTCTCAGTATTTTCAATTTTGGTCTATTTTGTCAGTGTCTTTACAGTTTGGCTTACTATTTGCTTCTTTTCATATTTAGCAATAGGAGTGGTTTCTGCATCATTCTTTTCATTATCTTCATCTGTAATTTCATGCTTGATGACCAACTCAACTTCACTGCAATTCACTTAACATGCTTTAAACAAAGGTGAATTTATATTCTTCAACATTTTAGGAGCATCTTGGTTTACAATTTCTATCCCTTTGTCAAATTCATTTTTCTATTGAATGTTCAAAGTCTCAGAGTCCAAACCAATAGTTATTTTAGTATATGGTTTGTTTTTCTCATGATACTTCCCAATCAACGGAGATGCATTCTTGAATAACTTGAGTTTCAAATCATTTTTCTTTATTTTTTCTCTCAACACTGTATCTACTTCTCCTACACACTTAAGTTTGTTCTTGCAGTACTCATTTTCTTGCTTGACTGTTTCAAGACCAACAAGCTGTAGTTTTAACTCATATTTCTCAATCTCAAGCTTCTCATTAATTTTTGACAGCCTACTCACTTCCTCAGTAGCTTCCATCATACTTGTGTACATATGAAACATTTTTACACCTATTTTCTCCACAGTTTCTTTATATTGAGTTGCACTTAAATCAATTATAGTTAGGTACCTCTAATTTGGATGCAGTTGATTCTCCTTGTTCTAGAGCCATTAGAGCATAATTCCCATATTCTTCACAGTCATCTTCATCATTTGTATCATCTCAACTTTTTCGTTCGGCAATGTAAGCCTTTCCCTGTTGCTTTCTCAAGAGTGCTTCATACTTTGCTTCCAATTTCAAATAAGCTTTATCTTTCTTCACCTTTTTTGGCTTTCTACACTCACTAGCAAAGTGACCTAGTTCATCACATTTGTATCACCTTATCTTTGATCTGTCAACAGATCTGACTTGTAGCCACTTTTGACAGCTGAATTGAACTAATTTTTCATTTCCAATTGTTTTTGTTGGATGTATGAGCCTTTCTCTTTAAGTACTTTGGATTCTTGACCCTGATGTTAGAGAACTTCCTTTCAAGATAAATCATTGACTGGTCCATCTCATCCAGTTCATCAAGGGTGTAAAATTCATCCTCCTCCAGCTCTAATATGACTTGCTTCTGTGGTTCCTTATTTTTCTGCTCAACAGCATAAACAACTGGAGTTTGAGCTTCTAGTTCATCTTCAGACATTTTGTTGTCATTGGCTATCAAGGCACTTGATCCATCAAAAACATTCCTTTGAATAGCTTTTAATGACTTCCACTGTAACATCTCTAGCTCATAGGTCTTCAAAATACTATATAAGACCTCCAAAGTTATTCTGCTTAAATCTCTTCCTTATCTGATTGCAGATATCTTTTGTTCCAGGTGATCAGGAAGGGTGAGCAAGAATTTGAGGTTGACCTCTTCAGCTTCATAATGATTGTCATGAAGCTGCAAATCATTTATCAACTTACTAAACCTCTCAAAAACTTCAGTTAAGCCTTTCTTTGGTTTAGCCATAAAACCCTCATAATGTGAAACCAAGATCCTTCTTTGATTTGATCTAACCTCTTATGTTCCCTCACATAGTATTTCTATTTTCTCCCATATCTGTTTAGCTGACTCACAGTTAATAATGTTATTGTACATTACATTATCAAGGGACTCAATCAATATGAGTTGTAAGCCTGTTGCCCAGTAAAGTTAATTGTTTAAGGGCGGTTGGATACAATTAACTAACAAATCGATTTATCACAGAAGTAAATTAATAATAGTAATAAACAGATGAATTAAATAACAGTTTATATTGATCTTTAAAAAACTGTTACAAAAATCTCTCAAGAACAATATTCTTAAGAGTTGCTACGTTATGAATAATACTCGAGTTTAGCACACCACAAAGTGATAACCTATTCTATGTTTTTATATATCACACACCTACAGAATCAATCCCTATTAATTACAAGATATGTTATATATAAATTATCTAGTTTCTCTAAATATCTAAATCAACAACTGCGATCCTATAAATTAGCAGTTTTTGATTTATCCTGTAGTTATGACTCATCCAGTCATATCCTGAAAGTCACATATCATGATGCATATCCTGGCTGCATCAGATCCTGACTGGCTTCATATCCGGACGACTCTGTCAGATCCTGACTCCATAGCATATCATGATTCTAACATCGGTAATTTCTAACAATCTTCCTCAATTTATGCTTTACAGAATAAGCATTAATTCTAATAGTATAATCTAGTACCATTCTCTAGAAGCTTCATCTTCAAGTCTTAGCAAGTAATAAATATATTCCAGTTCCTTGGTTGTTATGCTCAACAGTTCATCGAGTGAAAGAACTTGAACTTGATTACCTTGCAGGAAGAGTAGAATATTTTGTTTGGGTTCTGAGCCCTCATGTCTGTCAAGTATAATTTTCACTACTTCAAGTATGTCCAAGTGATCAACTGTGACTTCCTGACCAGGACTATTAACAAGAGTGAAATTTATCAGCTTTATGTTCACCAATTGAGTCTCAAGATGCCCAATTTCTGCTCTTGTATAAACTTCAGATAGTTTGAGAGCATTGGATTGCATTAGCCAAGATTTTTTTATCTCCCATACTATTAGAACAGGTAAACCATCCTCCCTTATACCTCCAGGAACAAAATTTATCTCATCATTACATTTAAGATCAACAACTTTCTCCCATTTATACTTGTTCTTGATCTTAGGAAAGATTTGAGCTCTCCTTTCTTCTCTTTCTCTCAACACCCTCATATCACTATTCCTCCATCTATTTCTGCCAGATCTTAGTAGCATGTTTTAAAATTCATGATTTGCTTTATTTACAACTATCTTAATGTTTTCTTCCCATCTCCTTTTCTCTTCATTAAAAACAACACTTTTTTCATCTTCACCAACTTCAGCATTGAATGCTTCAATATAAGTAGATAGAATTTCAAGATTCAACCGTAATACGGCTTCTTCATCTTCATTTTCAAACAGCTCGGAACTAGACATCCTGTCAGGATCAGGAACTTAACTGTTAGGAATTACAGTGTTAGTATTTCCCATGTCAGGAATTGTGTCAGAAATGGATACTCTGTTTTCAGGATTTTAATTTGGGTTGACAAGAGTAGCTTCAATCTGTAGTTGCCTTGATCTCCTTAACACAAACATTTCAGCATCTTCACTTTTAGCATCAGCATCATCTTTTACCAACTTGATAACATTCCATCCAGGTTCAGGATTGAGAAATTAAGGATCAATTAGAAGTTTAGAAACCTAAGTCTTAGGAATCTCCTCAATCCTGATTCCACTAGACCTTCTCCTTATTTGAGAGGGAACAATGGCTTGGCTAACAGTCGCAACTTTTTTTTCGACCTCTTCTACTACCTTTAGTCTTCCTCTTTCCTCTAGAAGATCCTTGATTAGATGCTTGTAGATGATTCATAATTTCTTCTTGTTGTCTAAGGATCTCTTCTTGTGACATATCTTGAAATTCATTAGTCGGATGAGTTAAGGCTCTTTTTTCAAACATTTCTTCAACTCTTCTATTCTTGCGATAAAGAGTAATGCTTGCACCAGCTTTAGTTTTAAAAGTCTTGAAAAATTTATGTGCATTTTCAGGCTTATCAATTATCACCTCATCTCTGTCAGGAATTGCAGATCCTGACTGGTGCTTTTCCATCAGGATTTGAGAATGAGTTATTATTTTGGTTTTCACAGTCTTAACACCATCCTTGGAGACATGAGTTGACTGGGTAGTTTGAGTTTGTGTCTTAATACAAGCTCTAGACTGAACTACCATAACAGTAAAGGTCTTCTTTGCTTGTTTATCACCATCATTATCAGGATTTGCATTTTTTCTCAAAACTGATTCAGGTGCACATTTTGTGTTTTGTACTACTCTCCCCCTTCTGGCATCTAGAATTTGTAGAAGAGAGAGAATATCATCCAATTTGAGATTTTTCGCTTGTTGTTGTTCTTCAATAGCAGCCAATCTCTCAGTCATAAGCTCTTTCTTAGACTCCATTTTCAACATCCTTTTGACTAAACCATTGCTCGTATTTGTTCCTTTGATAGAGACTGAAAGATCTGCAACTTCCTCTTTCATATCAATATTTGTTTCCTCTAATGAATGGATAAAATAATTCATGTCCTTGATCAATACAGTAGTTGCCTTAATAAAATTATTGATGTCAGGATTTGAGACCAAGTTAACAGCATGTTCAACAATTGAATTTCCAGCCTGAAAAGAAAAGCTTCGATATGGCAACCTCCATGTATAATTCCATTAATGGGATCTAAGACCATCCAAAGGAGCATGACCTGATGAAGATCCAAAGTTAGACATTTTAAATGCTTTTAATTCAGCTTTGAGTACAGCATCATCATGATCATTATCACTGCTTCAGGAACATCAGGAATAGAGTCAGGAACTGGATCAACTTTGCCTTTGAGCTTTAAATAATGATTTGACTTAAAATGTCCAGTATCCTGTGATGAACCTGAAATAAAAGAATAAAGAATACCTAAATCTCTCTTTTCTTTTAAAGTGATCTCATCACTTCTCACACATATATTACTGTCAATAGTAATATTAAGCTCACTATGATCAATCTTATCTACCTCTCCTTTTGCCAGTACAATAGACTGCCTCTCAATATTTATATTTTTCTCTTGATCTTTTCTCACAAACTCACTAGAAAGGCTTAACTCACTAGAAATAGAGTAAATAAGTGAGGGGAAAAGAAGAGTGGTATGTAGTCATATAAATAGAGGTATCACTGTAAACAAGTCTATTTATAATCATGCTATCAGATAAAGTAGATTAAGAAAGTAATGTACCTTTAGAGTGCAATTCCATGGTATAACAGACAAATGAGTGACCAAAATTGCTCCTTTGTTGTCCTTAGAAGTAACCAGTTCAACAGGAATTACATTGTTAGGAATAGCTGCATCAGGAATTGATCTTGTGTCGGGAATAGCTTGCTTGTCGGGAATTGACCCCTTGTCAGGATTTGATGTTGAGTCTGCAACAGTACTTTGAACTGTTGGTTCTTGTGTGACTGGAAGTTTAGAAGCTTCTTCAATCCTTTGAATTGAAAGTTCTTGTGCACTTCCCTCAAAGATTGGGATTTGATGACAACATCCAGTTTTGAAATATGCTCTTGATGAACTTCCCTTTCTTGAAATGTAGCTTGTATTTTAGCATCCACAGTAATATGACTCCCTTGAGCATTGTCAGGAATAATCTGTTGATTTGTATTGCCTTCACCTTCACTTTGGATGGGTGGTTCTTATGTGGCTGGGACTTTATCAGCCGCATATTCACTTTGAAAATATGGTTCTTGTAGGCTGAATCCCTTTTATGGAGACTAAAACTTGGACAATCTCCTTACATAAATTGTCGTGTCCTTAGCTTTTCTTTTGGCAATTTTATCTAGAGCAATTTCTCTAGCTATTTCCCTCACCCTATCATAAGAAACTTCAATAAATGTTTCTGGTGGGGAATCATGAATTGTCTGATCAGGAATTGTGAGCACATCATCAGAAATTATCTAATCAGGAATTGACTGAGCTTTGATAGAAATTGATGAGGTGATGTCAGGATTTACAGTTTCCTGATCAAGAGCAACATGAGCTAGAATTTTAAGACTATCTTTTTTTTGTTGAGCATGAATCATGTCAGCTGCTTTCATCAATCTTCTTTTTTTGGCGAAGAACTAGCAGCTTTAGTTTCAACTGTTTCTTCCTCTGCAATAGCACCAGTAACCTCTACTGGTTTAGCAAGCATTTTAAACATAATAGGCCCATCACTTTCACTACTAGAATCTTTCTCATTAATCAACCTAGTACCAGCTGTTATCTTTCTTTTCCTACAATTTATTCTCTTTCTAGGTCCTAAAACTTTTTTATCTCCACCTTGTTTCTCCATAGATTTAGGTGATGGTGAACCAACTCTTGGACCTGATTGTTTCTTAGACACATCAGTCTCAGCTAGTGGTTTATATTTTACAACTAATTCCTTTTGAGAAGATTCAGAGGTGATATGGTGTTTAGATTTTGTTGGTGAAATTGAAACACTTGGGTCAGGAATAGGGTTGGATGTGCCATGTTCCACAGTGTCAGGATTTGTATATGAGTATTTATGTGGCACTTTGTTAGACAAGAACACCCACATTTCCCTTGGTAATGTTGTACTCCTTCTAAACTTGTCTTTCCTTTAAGCTAAATCAATCAAAGACTTTGAATTGATTTGAAAGATCATAAATAGTTTATCTTGCTCAAAATCACATCAGGTAAGAGATATGTAAAAAACTAATATAGCCAACTACATTTTCCTTATCACTCAACCTAGCTATCAGTAATTGAAGAATTGTTTTTCCATTGTCAAATGCATACCCTTTCAATAAAGAGTACCCTAACTGTAGTGAAGATAAAGGTAGAGCATCAATGTTAGATACCTTATTGAGAAATGCTCTACTTATACAGTCAAAGTAAAAATTCCATTCCATTTTGAGCTTTGTCCTGAATAGCTCCCCGACCTTGGTAAATTCAGTGTTATGGCCTATTTCTCTTACCCATTCAAACAAAGTGGTAGTTGGAGTCACAACTGGTGTCCTTCCCTCCAATGCAGGAAGCTTCAATGTCTTCTCAATCATAGTGACATTGATTTCATATTCTTTATTATTATAAATGAACAAAATCACTCCCATTTCAGCATCAAAAGTAGAAATATCCCAAATTTACATAAACTGCTTAAACCAAACTCTAGACGAAGCAGTTAAAGCATAACCAATTTCACTTTGAGCTAGATAATCTTGAATCATCTTAAAATCATGGGGAATATCAGTATCATGCAATGGAGCTTTAAAATTGGTTGTAGCAAAGGTCATACATGGTGGAATAAAAGTGGATACAGAATCGGTGGTGGCCATTTGAAAATTTAGGGTTTTGTGATCAAAAACTTGAATTCAAAAATTTTCAGAGAGAAAGGAGAAGATGAACAATTGTGTGTAATATGAATGTAAATAGTGTAACGCTCTCCAAACCAACAACCAACATAAATCAATTTTTACAATGATTATATAAACATACAGCTAACCGCTTCAACTACTACTCAGGATCTCTAAGATTAAGGTATGAAGACAAGAACACAACACTACTTTCATTATGTTTCCAAATTCAAAATCTTACAACCCTCTCTTCATTACAAAGAAACTAACTAAACATGTTTTAAAACTAAGTTCAGTTTATTCAAACACTCACAATATTTATCCACACTAAACTTGTACTAGCAGCTCAAATCTCTCTTCCTGAATTGGAATTAGCACTCTTGGTGCTGGAGGGTCTCGCCTTTTCACTAGCTTCTTTACTACTCTAGTGTGGATAGGCTTCATTCTTAGCTTTTACTGAAAGATAAAGTGAGTAACAAAAAAAGTGAGCCATAATTACTCAGCAAGTCTGTAATATGTATATAGTATCATAAGAAAGTCAAGTGCATCTGGCATGAATAGGTAATCAGATTCTATATGTATCTATATATTTATGTAAAAGATAAAAAAGGCCAATATCGGCGATTATCAATAAATTAGACTGGACACAAAATCAGCGTTCGCACATATACCCTACTGATCAGTCAGGATACAGTACCGATCTATACCTACATGTATAGATCCATTCGGGTACCCCAGGCACTATGGCCCAATAACAGGGGTCCGGTTAGTTCCCGACCCATAGGGTCCAGTCCATCCCTGACCCTTATCGTAACCATCCAGTCCACAAATAAGCATCCAGAACAATCTGTATGCTTTGATGTATCCCAACATCAAAATATATCAGGATATAGATTATGTGTAATATACTGGAATATCAATGGAGTATTCAACATATCAGGGATAAACAGAAGTAAAAGAAAGGTATAATCAAAGAATAGTAACTGTGTTTCAGTGAATACTAACAAAGGTTATCAATATTTAATGTATCAAGAATGTGAATCAGATATAGAATTAAGCATAGCAATTCACTATTCTGAATTTAGAATACGGGAAAAACTTGTCTGGTACACGATCTATTCCAAATATATCAATGTTATCTATCACTGGCTTATACTGCCTCGCTGGATTCATATCTATCAAGGAAAGATACCAATTCAGTTGACTTGTATCTCAATCGCATATCAATTCGAATCCACGCAATCCCTAACGTCTACCTATACGATCATAACTGATTCGTATAATAATTAACTAGCATTTAAGAATCAATTAACCACATAAATCACATAACACATAAAGCAGATAGTCATCCTAGTCTTTAAAACATTTTTAGAATTGAAATCGAATCATTACTCGCATTATTGAACAATATTTAACTCATCTCCTAATTTTTTTGAATTTATTAGACTCGTATTCCTAATCAATCGGGTCTATAAATAAATAAATATCGAAAGCCGACTCTTTTCCGAAAGAAATTAAGATTTAAAACTATTTTTATCGGAAACTGATCATTTTTCTGAATTTAGGAGCATTCATTTGATTTAAAACGGATAAACGGTTCAATTAATATTCAATTAATAAGAATAATTCAATTATTATTCGAAATTATTATTATTCAAATAAATTAAATATTATTATTTTTTTGAAATAATTATTTAGGAAAAATCAGAATTAAAAATGATTTTTTCATAATTTTTGGAATTTAAATGAATTTAAAAATATATTATTTAAATAAACTGATTAATCATCAAAATAATTAATCAATTTAAATAATAAATAAATAAATTAAATTTTAGATTTTTGAAAATAATTAAAACAATTCAGATTTATTTATAAAATTGATTATTTAATTAATTAAATTAATTAATCAATTTATTTAAATAAATAAAATTGAATTTTAGAATTTATAAAAATAGTAGTAAAATTAAAATGAAAAACAGGTTTTCGAAAACAGAATTGGGGAAAACCGGATCAAAACCGGGTTTAAACCGTGTTTGAATCTAGATCCTCAAGAACAGATATGGGTCGTCGGCCGGTATAAAATCCAGCGACGTAAATCCAGTTTCCGGCTAGCATATCTCGATCAAATCGAGTCGATTTTGATCGATTTGTTCACCAATTTTACTCCCCATAATCTCCGCAACACAACCGTTGTGGCGCCCCAAAATCCAGGGTCAAGGATCTAGGAGGCCACGCCATCTTGAATACTATATATCACATACCTCGCATCACAATATATAAATACTCACACTTCACGACCTCATACTTACCACACACACACACTTATAGGTTATTGTCTTGGAAACGAACCATTCATTACTAGAGTAAATCAATCCGCAAAGTGATAATTATTACAACCCAAAAGTAATTAAGTCTTACCGGGGAATAACCTTTAAGTAAGGCTAGTCCGTCGGCCAAATATTTGTTTCTTATTCATTACCTTACATAAGTCATACTTGTAAATAAGCCGAACTAAAAACAACTGAAAACCAATCCAGCTTATTCGGTCTACCTGTGGTACAACATCAAACATCCTAGGAAGAGTTGGTCGTTTCCTACCCATTTCCTGGCTGTGAGTTTCATGATAGGGATCTTGATTCACTGTTATGTTGTGTCAATTTAAGAAAATAAGTGTGAGTTATAATGCCCAGCATAATAATGTACAGTACGAAATGACTATATGATAAACTCAAATAAAACGTCATATATGATAATTATGTTTTATTCAAAAATAATTTTCCTTGGTGATACACACCTTCTTATGGAAACAATTCTTTAATGGGTTACTATCCTGCGAATACCTTAATGATAAACCCAGCACCTAGGCTTGAGTTACGGTATTACATCACAATTCAAATTGGAAGAATAGGATATTCATTGGAGCCACCGCATACGATGATCCGTCGTACTACGGAAATAGTAACCTTTTCTACTAGTAGAAGGACAACACCTTCGTATCCCGGTTATCAACCTTGCCGCATTCGGGATTTATATGCTTCCCCATTCAGCCCAGGTATATTTTGCATACTTCGTATGTCCTTCAGTACACATGGTACCTGCTCATACAGAAAATAGATATGGCAGTCTCCCTAGTTTACGAAGTATTGGATCTCTACCCCCTTCTCCTTTTAAGAATCCTATCATATATTTGGAATCATCGAACTATATCGAAGTTCCCCAAGCGTTTTGCTTGTTGATAGGCACAACTTTACCTCATATATATATATGTACTTCCGAAAGTTTTCGGAGGAAGTACTAAGGATGTGAGTTGACCGTTGTCAACAGATAAGTAAATAAGGGGAGTTTCTTTCGAAACTAAATTCAAAATATTTAAAATAAGTTGAGATAATATTCTCCGGCGATTTGAAATTATTCGAATGATTTTCCAAAAATCAGAAAGTATTTTAGATTAGGTTTTATGATTTTTAAATCATAAATAAATCCTTTAATACATAATTAATAATTAAATATTAATCGTTAAATAATTAAACCTCGAATAGTTATACTTTTAAAAGAATATTGAAATAGTATTCCTCAACTTATTTATGTTTAAGTAATATAATAATCTTTGATATTTAATCGAGTTTGAAATAAATGATCCCTAGAGAATACTTGATCCATAATAAATGAATAGTTAGTAAATATTTATTATTCGAGCAATAAAGTATAGTTGAGGGAATACGATCTTTGGAAATTGCTTTAATAAAAGTTTGAGGTATTTAACATTTCGTAAGTGGACGTTGAGTCCCTTAAAACGTACTAGTATAAACATTTAATCGTCCTGTAATATCATTGGAATAATTCCCGGGTTTTTATTTTAAAATCCCCACCGACTCTCGGTCTTATAATTATACGTCACGCTTATAGCGGAGTTAAACATTTTACGATATATGCTTATCGTAAAACATCGCTACATTATGCAAAAACTCAATTACTAAGTATCATGGCAAGCATGGTATTTATGCAATGATAATAAAAAATCCTTTCACAACACAACAGTAAATGGAGTTGGGTTCGTAAACTTGTCTGGGTATGTCGAGGTGGAGGATGCTCTAGGTTCCCCTCGGAAATCTATAATCGTAAACATAATTTGTTTTGTTAGGTCTCGTTCTTAATTTACGGCAACTCGCACTCATATTCTACTTATTAGGCACCCTCTCAACTTATATTACCCTTATCATTTCTTTAAGTCCTTATTCGCATTACGGTCGTTTCTTTTTTCGAAGTGTCTTAAGTCCGTTTTCATTTTCATCGTCGGCTCCGCTTATGGATTCTACGGTTTTCTAATCGCGCGGTCTCGGCTCCGATATCTTTATAAAATTGAAAAAACATTGTTTTCACTTAAAATTATTATGGAATTTAAGAAACTCAATTTACTACTCTCTGTAAAAATTTCATTATTTATGAACATTTTTAAGTCGATCCTTTTTATTTTCAAAGTTCGTAATTCGTAGCATTTTTTGTCGCGTAAATCACTTTGAGTAAAACGGCCATAACTTTTGATCCGTAAAACGGAATTACATGATTCAATTGCCTAAACGATCCTTATAACATTTTTTATCATAATAAAGTGTTATTTTTCAAGAAACTACATTTTACATCTTTTGTACTTTCTGCAGAAACTTAAAGTTATGTTTTGTTCGTTTTAGCGAGATTACGGTTACGATCCGAGTTTCGTTTTTGCCTTAAATCTTTATACTACCACCAACAATCAACATATCATCATCACCACACTAAATCCTCTCAAGAACATCATGTTCTTTAGGCAACAACAGTCAACCTTAAATCTACTTAGCTAAATATCAAGATTACAACAATACTTCCACCAAAACTAGGTTTACAACTATGTTCTAAAAAAATCTTGAACTTAAATTTTAAGTAAGGATGGGTCATAGATTTATACCTTTCTTGAGAGCTTGAGATTTTTTCTTGATGATTATGAAGTCTTGGGAGTGCTTGGTAGGGTTTTTGGAACCTAAAATAATCATTAAAATCAAGAAACCAAATAAAAGTTACTATTCATACTATACACTATCATCTTTCTTGAATTTATTTTACCCATCAAACCTTCATAAAAAGAGCTCAAAGATTTATTATCTTAGTTTAGGTGGTATGAAGCTTGAGAATTAATGGGGGAATTTTTCCATGGCTAGAGCTTGGTGATTTGAAATTGATTTCTCCTTTCTTTTTTATGAAGCCGAATAGTGCTTCTTCGGGAGAGGGGAGAGAGTTTTGTGTTGATTCTTGGTTGCTTCTTGTAATAATGTTGTGATATCTTGTTTATTCTTCTAGTATAAGTCCTAGGATTGATTTTGTTGGCAAATATTTGGACAAAACTAGCTAGCCTTTTTAGTTTACAAGCTAAGCTAATTAGCTTAGCCATTAGCTTTACTATTCTCTAGTCCTTAGATGATCATCCTACTCTCTCAGCTTAATATTTGATAAAGTAACCATGCTTACTTTTCTACCATGGTTAGTTAGTGCGTTACATTTATTTAATCGTTTACACGTTCGTTCGGTCGTTTAAACATTTTTGTAATACTTTCTTGTAAATGGTTCGCAGCGTAAATCCTTTCGTATTTATTCCTTATTTTTTGAATTATCATACTTGGATATAAATCCGTAGGGTTTTAAATTCGTAATTATATTGTGATTCTCGAAATCCTCGATGATTCGTAAATATGGTCGTTTTTTCAAAGTTCATTTTCTTCCAAAACTAATAGCGTTTATATACACTCATTTGGTACGTATAATTACAAAACTTTAAAACTCATTTTCTTATACACAACATAGTGTGGGCTAAAAAGCTTTCCCCATCTGTCAGGGTTACTATTCATTAAATGTTTTTATAAAGTATCAAAAATTCGAGTTATTACAACCGTCGTATGTACGACGTTCGACCATCATACCCGTCCAACCTCTGGCCAAAAATGCCATCACCGCGGACGATCTTCAACCGAGGTCCAGCGAGGTCGATAACCATCAATTCAGGCACCGTTTGTATCGTGATTTATAGGGGTTCGATTCTAAACATCATCCAAAACAACAATCAAGCATCAATTACAGTCCATAATCCTTGCATCAATTTCGTCGGCCAAATCAAGAACAATTCCGGCAAAATATCTAACTATTATACCCAAACAATGCAATAAGAATTACAGAAGGGGGGGTTGAATGTAATTCTGGCTCCTTTTTCAATTTTAAGACTATTCTTACTTAATATATAACAATGTTTGATTTTGCAAGAAGTGTGGAATGAAACTTGAATTGAAATCAAAACACAAAGTAATAAAACACAAAGCTTTAAAACTTTCTGGTGGATTTGAACTTATCCACCTAAGATATATATTAGTATGAGAACTCTGTGATGCTTGAATAGCACACAGCTGCTTACAAGTGAACTTACAACCTTACAGAGAAATTCTTAACAGATACAGCTTTTTCTATCTCTTTGAAAATAATGTTTACTCGGTTGTTTGTTTTCCTTGCTACTCTTGGTTTATATATCACTAAGTTACATGATAGTAAGACAAGACGATAAAACAAAATTATATCTAGTCTAACTTCATGCTGCTACATTACTCTATCCAGCATCTTTGAATATCTTCATATTTGCATGGAAATGGTAATGCTTCTTTGTTCTCTACATCCTGCAATTAGGCTGCCACATTCCATTTTCAAACACTTGACGTATGTGACTGTGTTGTCACTATCAACTACTATTTTGAATATTAACATATGTCGGGTTTATGTTGATCATCTATTGGGAACCTTGTTGATTATCCATCGGGAGCCTTTTTAGATCATCCGTTGGGAGTCTTTCTGTCACTTGATTCTATTTCACTTATACAGAATTACAAGACATCTTATATTTATAATTAACCGACCTATTCTGCATATCAATCTAGTAGTCAACATCACTTAAAGAATCCTATAGTGTCTACTCAACTAATACATTGTTGTTTGCAGAAATGTGCTACAATACTTATTGTTACATAAGCTACACTCTCGATGGATGTTAAATTGTCAGTCGTCGGGACTATAAAGTTCATCTGTCGGGATTATATTAAAACATCCGTCGAGAGCTAAAAAAACTAAGTTAAATCTACTAAGGTGTTTTGTTCAATTTATTATCAAGTTCACAACATATTCCTAACAATCTCCCCCAATTTATGTCTACTGGAATTGTAGCCATAAATTAAGAGAAACTTGATGATAACAAAACACCCTAAATGTACAGATAAAATTATGGTAGATAAAACTTGTAAGTGCTACAATTTATTTGAAAATTGAACAAAGTAAAGTGTATAAAGAGTTCTCAGAATCATTATCAAGGTGCTCCTCTAGCCTGAGAAGATATTTTCTATTTCCTTGATTGTCTTGACTTCTTCCCAAGCTTCCGGTTGTTTTCTTCTATTTGATTTGGAGTTGTCTGTGAATTTCAAATTCTTTAGCATTTGATAGATCCAACTTTTCTTGCATTTCCAATAGAGTCTCATTGCTTAAGTTGCTCAATTGGTCCTCCAATCTAAAGAATTTCTAATACTTTTGTCATCCATGAATTCTATCAGCCAGTAAGGCCTCAAGTGCACTGTATTTCCTGTGAAGGGAATAGATAGAATTCTTGGAAGTGCATTTGAGGCTTTTCTACTCCTGAGTTCTTCTATCTTCTTTAGAACCAATTTCTTGGCTGTCACATTGAATTCAAAATTCTTCTTGAAGGATGAGAAGATCTTTATCAGAACAGAACAGCTTTCTTGAAGAATCCTGTGAATGGGCCATGTAAACTCTTTACTACCTTTGTACTTGAACACCAGTCTTTTGGGGAGGTTCCTGTGAGCATCAATTGCTCTCACTTCTTCTAGTTCATCCATGTAGAGATTGATGTCTAAAAATTCCTTGATATCACAGATGTATAGAAGATCTCCATTGTTGACAGTTGGTTTAGCTTTGGTTAGGGTTTTGGTTCTGAGTTTTATAGGCTTGACCTTCTTGATTGCTCTTGTCTTTCTCTTCTTTAGCTTGTTGAATATTGGTAAGCTAAGTTCAGGAATAGATAAACTTTCCCAGTCTATTGGCTCATCCTTTAGAACTATAGGCTCATCATGAAAATTCTTTGTAGGATCCACCTTAAATTCCTCATGTACCACTGAGGGCTTGTATGTTTGAGTTGAAGTTATAGACTGTTTGGGAATGTAATCTTCCATTTCCTCATCACTGAAGTCTAATTTTCTCTTGATTCTTTGTTTGTATCTTGGCTTCTTTGTCTGTTGAGGTTCCTGAGCATTTTCTGATCCTGAGCTTCAGATACTACAGGTTGTTTCTCAGAAATCTCAATTGCAGTTTTCACAACCTGAAGCTTGGCTACTATAGCAGCTTGCTCTTTCTTCTGTTTGAGCTTCTTAGCCTCTACAGCAGCTTGCTTCTTTTCTTGCTTGATTCTTTATTTTTCTTCCTTTTTAGCTTCTGCAAATTGAGGGTGTCCAGCCACCACATAGATTTCTTTCTCATTCCTGTAGATTTTGGCAATTCTTTTCTTTGGTACTGAGTCAGTTGGATCTTTGAAGAATGCAATGGACCTTGACAACAGCTTCTTTTCATCTAGCCTTGGATTGTCAAACATAAGATCCAGTTGGTTCTTGTCAGATGACTTTGGATAATTTCTTTTGGGATTCAAAACCAATTTGGCTTTTGGAGACTTAATGCATGAAGATTGGCCCTTTTCCAAGTTTCCTAGACTCATTTCATTCACAGAAATTTGCTTGACTTGAGAGAAATGATGAAAGATCTTGTTAGGTTTCTCAATGGGACCAAATTTCTTCTGAATTGCTTCATCAATCTTCTTCCATTTATCATCTAATTCTTTTTCAGCTGCTGCAACATCAAGCTTTGTGAAATTTGACTTTAAATCCAACTTAGCAGCTGCTATTTGGATTAGATCAATGTTGTCCAATACTGGTGACTTAGGAAAAGTAAATTCTGGAACAATTACCTGACTTACTTGGATGTTAAGCACATCCTCCCCCTCACTGATTGGCTCTCCTTGACTAACTGGGACAAGTGAATCATTCTCCCCCTTTTTGTTAGCATCAAGTTGAGTAGAGGTAGAAGTCTGTGCAACCACTAGTTTTTGAAGCAACTGTGTTTGTTGGGCTTGATGTAGATGAATTACAGTAATGGAAGCTTCTAATGTCTTGAGTCTTATGTCTAGGGAGTTTACTTTGGTTGCAAGATTAGAGTTTTTCCTCAGTTGTCTATTGATGTCAAGCATGGTTGTGTTTGGAAATTTAGCATCCAACCTCTCAGAAACGTCTTTCTTGACTTGATCAATCTCTTTTTTTATTGAAGTGACATCCAGATTGTGTTGAAGAGATTGAATTTGGTGCAGTTGAAGAGAATTGAGGTGTGCTTGAAGAAGCTTCTTGGTGTTAGCATTGGTTGTGGCTTGAAGAGTTGTACGTGTTTGTTGAATGATGTGGAAGAGAGTTGACTTGAAATGGTGCTCATCACAATCTTTGGAAAATGCCCAAGATGGCATGCTAGATCTTGAGCTAGGGCCTGCTTCTCCCCTATGTCCATTGGCTCTTCTTCATTATCATTTTCATCTCCAAAGAAGTCTTCAGAACCACCAGTTCCATAATCAACCTCATCACCAGCTGTGGGAGGCATGGCCGAGATGGCATCTTTTGCTCTTTGCATGGAGGTTGTTGTATGCACCACATTTAGCATTCTTTCTACAGCCACATTGTTCTATTCAGCTAGAACTTGATAAGCTGAAACAAAGTGATTAAATGCCTCAGCTTCATAAGAAACAAAATCTAAGACAACTTGATATTCTTGTTGAATTGGATGTTTCTTTTCAGCCTCATTGACATCCATTCACTCACTTACAATGGGCTCTTCCCATTCTGATGTTCCTGCTTTTCTCTCAATTTATCTTTGTTCTTGCATCAAGGGCTCCCCTTGGCTCACCACCCTCACACCCTCACCTTCACCTTCTAAGGTGGAACTCCCCTCACTTAGTGTTGCCAAACTAGATGAAATAGTCTGCATTGTTTCTCTCTTTTACTCTCCTTTTGCCTGAGTGCAACTCAGCCTCTCACTCTGTTCACTCCCTTCCCTCAAACCTAGGAGTGATTATACAACTACTAACTCATCTACACTTGTAACAATTGTTGAAAATTCAGTTTGTGTAGTGAGTACCGACGGATGAGGAACATCCATCGGGATAGTAGTTAGGATAGCCGACGGATGACTGCTGTTAGGCATATCCGTCGGGATACAATCACTAACTGATGAATGAACAATATCCACCAAAATAGAGGAAATTATAGAGTTTGGAGTGAAAACTATTGTAGAATCTGTGCAGATTGATGATAATTTAGGCACAGAAGTCTCAATAGTTCCTGAGAGAATTGGCAAGTGAGCAAATAAATCATCTAAAAGATGATGCTCACTTGCATTGAATTTGGCTTCTCCAATAGAGTTAAAGAAGGAGAATCAGGGATTGATGTGTTAATCATATCCACATCCAGTGATTATGTGGGTGAGTTTGGTGTGTTTGGTGCTTCAATAGTCAAAGATTTTGGCTGTGACTCCACATTTATTGGAGCCACATCAAATTGAATTTGAGATGGTGTAGTGACTGAGTCTTTAGCTGCAGTTTGCACTGTGTGTGATCCCTGTGCATCCCCAAGTTTTCTAGATTTTTTCTTTCTTGTGTAAGTTTGGGGTGAATCTGTGTCCCTTACCCTTTTGGCCTGTGCTCCTGGTCGGGAGCTTATTTCAATAGTAACATCCTTTTGGGAGGATAAAACTAGAGATGTACTAATTTCCTTATTAAGCACCACAGTCTGTTGGGAAACTGTGGTGTGGCTAGGTTTGGGTACATTCACCTCACCATCCTTATCCTTAGGGTTTCTTTTATGTTCACCCTGTCCCTCACCAATCTCACCACCCTTCACACTCCCCTATTTGGTTTTGGTAGATTTTGAAACTGGCATCTTTTGAGAGACACCAGAGTGTGGTTTCTTTGATTTGAATCTTGAAATTTTAGGTTTTGTGGCTTGGGTAGGCATCTGTTGGGTCACTGACACAGATGCCATAGCCACACTTAATGGAAAAGAAACTTGAGAGGCAAAGATAGTAGAGACAGTAGAGCTTACCTCACTTACCTGAGGGCCCTCCAAGATAGGCAAATAGACAAGGGGTACTTCTTTGTGGTGATTGGCTATGTTCAAATATGCAATTACTCTTCTTTCTTGAACCCAACAATCCAATTTGTTGGTTGAGTTCTTAATCACAAGATCCTCACAGAGATGGTTAGCAATAATCATAAGAAATTTAACATAATAGACACTTCTAGATCTCTTTTTAAGTTCCCCTAACTTGTAGCCTAACTCAAACATGACAACATCACTAAATTTATAGAAATTATCGGTAACTAGCATGTAGAGCATGTTAAGCAAGCAGTATTGACAGAGTTACTCACTTTACCATAAAACACTTTGGTAACTACATCACACAGAATATTCCACTCTTTCCAAAGACCTAGCCTTCTAATCTCACTTAACTTAGTGGTAGGATGGGCATAGCCAATAGTATTAAGCAAATTAACTAAATTAGCATCTATGTATGGCTTAGTAGTAGTGTTATCAGGAATTCGAAAGCATGCTTGGATAGTGTCACTGTTAATGCAGAATTCCTTACCTTTAATGGTGAAAGTTATGGTTTTATCAGTTGCTTGGTACACAGCGGTAGTCCACATCTCCTCCATAACTTCACAGTAGATTGTGGGTGATTCCAGCATGGCATAACTGAGCTTGCATCCCTTCAAAAAATCCATCATTTTGTGATAATCCTCAGATGCTAGAATCTCTTTGTTCACTAGTGCTATAAAGTTATTTTTTCTCATATATGAATCTTGACTGAGACATGATCTTTACTACTGGTGCCATTGTTAAAGCAAGGAAATTTGCAGAAAGAAAGGGGTTTTTCTTTGAGAGAGAAGAAAACAGTTAATTGCAGTAGAGAGAGATAAAAGCAGAAATAAACTGAAGTTAGGCTTTTATGTACTCTCAAATTAAATGGGATAAAAATTAAAGACCCAATGAGAATTGCCCAAAATAGCCTTTTAGAAATAATATAAACTGTCAAAATTCTGTCAGTTATCCGTCTTGATTTACTTACAGACTGCAAGTATATCTGATGGATAATGTTCAGAACTTTAACGACTAAGATGTAGACAATTCGACGGATGAGAATAAAGCAATTATCCGTCGGGTATAAAATAATCCAGAATGGTAATTGATTTTTACCAAGCTATTCTATTTTGACGGATGATCAAACTCGATGGATATTGAACATCCGTCGAGATGTAAATTTTGATTTAGCCAAAATTTCATCTAAAACAGAAAAATCAATTAAGTTTCTGGCTACATTACAACTTGCATAATTATCAAAAATGATTTAAGAATAATTAAGCATACCTAACTCACTTACCAACCTAGTAAAGGTGGATTCATCAAGTGGCTTGGTGAAGATATCTGCAAGATGGTTCTCACTTGGAACAAAATGAAGTTCCACAGTACCATTCATCACATGTTCCCTAATGAAGTGATACTTGATGTCTATGTGCTTTGTTCTTGAATGCTGTACTGGATTTTCAGTGATGGAAATTGCCCTTGTGCTATCACAGTAAATAGGAATTCTATCCACTAACAGACCATAGTCCAATAATTGGTTTTTCATCCGTAAAATCTGTGCACAGCAACTTCCAGCAGGAATATATTCAGCTTCAACTGTAGAAGTAGAAACTGAATTTTGCTTTCTGCTGAACCAGGATACTAGCTTGCTTCCTAGAAATTGACAGGTTCTTGTTGTACTTTTTATATCAATTTTACAACCTGCATAATCTACATCTGAATAACCAGTTAGATCAAAACCAGAATCTCTAGGGTACCAAATTCCAAGTTTTGGTGTGCCTTTGAGATATCTAAAAATTCTCTTAATAGCTACTAAATGAGATTCTCTAGGATCAGCCTGAAATCTAGCACAAAGACAAGTAGCAAACATTTTATTTGGCCTACTAGTTGTTAAGTACAGAAGTGAGCCAACCATGCCTCTATAGCTTGAAATATCCACAGACTTTTTAGTTGTATTTAATTCAAGTTTAGTTGCAGTAGCCATGGGAGTTTTTGCAGATGTGCAATCCATTAGATTCTTTAAAAGATCATAAATATATTTGGTTTGACTAATGAATATTTCATCACCAACTTGCTTAACTTGTAAACCAAGAAAGTAAGTTAGTTCTCCCATCATGCTCATTTTATACTTATTTTGCACCAGTTTGGCAAACGTTTTGCAAAGTTTTTCATCTGTAAAGCCAAATATAATATCATCTACATAAATTTGAACAAGTATATTAGAGCCATAAACATTTCTAAAGAATAAATTTTTGTCAACAGTACCTCTTGTACAGTAATTTTCTAAGAGAAACTTTGACAAAGTATCATACCAGGCTCCAGGTGCTTGCTTCAATCCATAAAGTGCTTTCAAAAGATAGTAGACATATTCTGGAAAATTTGAATCTTCAAAACCAGGAGGCTGACTGACATAGACTTCCTCCTCCAAATCTCCATTCAGAAAAGCACTTTTGACATCCATTTGATAGACCTTGAAATTGGCATGGGCTGCATAGGCTAAGAAAATTCTGATGGCTTCAAGTCTTGCAATAGGAGCAAAAGTTTCATCAAAATCTATTCCTTCTTGTTGATAGTAGCCCTTAGCAACCAATCTAGCTTTGTTCCTGACAACTATGCCATTTTTATATATCTTGTTTATGAATACCCACTTGGTGTCAATTTGATTCTTTCCTTTAGGCTTGGGTACCAGCTTCCATACCTTGTTCCTTTCAAATTGGTTTAGCTCCTCTTGCATAGCTAAAACCCAATCAGGATCCAACATAGCTTTTTCTACCTTCTTTGGTTCTTCCTTTGAGAGAAAGCTACTATACATATATTCTTCTTGATTTGCTTTCCTTGTTTGAACTTTAGAAGATGTATCACCAATAATGAGCTCAAGAGGGTGATCTCTAGTCCATTTTGTCTGTTGAGGTAGATTAGCTCTAGATGAAGAGGCCTCATCATTATCTTAATATGTGACCGGGTTTTGATTTGAAGAAACTCCCCCTGAGTTTATAAATCTTTGATTTGAAGAAGGAGTTCTTTCCTGTAAGAGATCTGTTTTGACTCTCAGCTTCTCTCATTGTCCCGACGGATGATGCACTTTGTATCTCTATGGATGAAGCTGATTGTCTACCAACGGATGATGCATTATGCAACTTGACTGATGCTGAAATTAGTGCATAATTGAGAATAGTCTTTTCTACATTATCCTTAGCCATTATTTCTTGATCACTTTCATCATCACTGTCATCACAAACCATCTCAACATTATCAAATTCAAGGCCTGCATGGAAATCTCCATCTTGCAGTCTTTCAATCTTTTTATCATTGAACACAACATGTACAGATCTCATAACAATGTTGGTTTTTAGATTGTAGACTCTATATGCTTTTCCAACAGCATATCCAACAAAAATTCCTTCATCTGCTTTGGCATCAAACTTTCCATGTTGATCAATTTAATTCCTTAAGATATAGCATTTACAGCCAAAGACATGTAGAAATTTTAATGTTGGCTTCCTGTTCTTAAACAACTGGTAGGGAGTCATGCATTTGGCTTGATTGACCAAAGAAATATTCTGAGTGTAGCATGCAGTATTTACAGCTTCAGCCCAAAAATATGTTGGTAACTTTGATTCTTCAAGGATTGATCTTGCAGCTTCAATAAGAGACCTGTTCTTTCTTTCCACCACTCCATTTTGTTGTGGAGTCCTGGCTACAGAAAACTCATGCATGATCCCATTCTCTTCACAAAATAATCTCATCACAGAATTCTTGAACTCAGTTCCATTGTCTCTAATTCTTCTTACTTTGAAATTAGGATGATTGTTGACTTGCCTTATGTGATTGATGATGATTTCACTAGCTTCATCTTTGGATTTTAGGAAAAATGTCCATGAGAACTTTGAGAAATCATCTACAATTACTAAGAAATATCTATTCCTTGAGATGGACAACACATTGACTGGTCCAAATAAATCCATGTGTAATAGTTGCAAAGGTTCTTCAGTTGTTGAATCAAGCTTCTTCTTGAATGATGCTTTAATCTGCTTTCCTTTCTGGCAGACATCACACAATCTATCCTTTGAAAACTCCACTTGATGAATACCTCTAACCAATTCTTTCTTAACTAGCTCATTCATGGTCTTGAAGTTTAGATGGGACAGCTTCTTGTGCCATAGCCAACTTTCATCTTGACTTGCTTTACTGAGAAGACAAGTTACAGATTCTACATTTGTTGAGTTAAAGTCAGCTAGATACACATTGCCTTTTCTCACTCCAGTGGGAACCACTTTGTTGCTCTTCTTGTTAGTCAAAACACAGGCTTCTGCATTAAAAGTAACTGAGTTGCCCCTATCACAAAGCTGGTTGATACTCAACAAATTATGCTTGAGACCATCCACTGGGGCAACTTCCTCAATAATGACATTATCTTTTGAAATCAAGCCATGTCCCACAGTATAACCCTTGCTGTCATCTCCAAAAGTAATACTTGGGCCAACTCTTTTTCTAAAACCAGTGAGCAGGGTAGAATCTCCATTCATCTGCCTTGAGAAACCACTATCCAGATACCAAAGATTCTTTCTGTTTCCCTGCACACATCAAAATCAAATCAAGTTGATTTTGGTACCCAAGTTTCCTTGGGTCATGCCTTATTAGACTTTTCTTTGGTTTCTTAGATTTGACCTCATTTGACTTGGTAATTTCATATTCATCCTTAGTCATTTGAGTTGGACCTTTGAAACCATTCATTGAAGCAGAATTATCATGCATATTTTGATTAACAGGAAAAGGCATGTTATGTGCAAACATGTTATTCCAGTAAGACATACTAAATGGTATTTGAGGCATACTAAATGCAACATAATATAGATTAGGTGCAAATGGCATATTATCAAATTGTGCATTCATATTTTGTGCAGGCAAAGCATTCATAGACATGGCAGGCATGTTGTATAACGACTCGTGTATTTTTGAATTATTTAAAAATATGATTATGGAAATTATTAAATGAATAAAATATGTGTTTGGTTTTGACCACTATGTGTTGTTTAATTAATGTGTGATTTATAGTGTATCGGGTTGTCCGCGTGACTAATTATGGAGTCGTACTGAAGTATTTTCAATTTCAAAAGTGGATTTAGTGCAAATTTAATTGCATAAATATTTGGAATGTCTTTAAAATTATTTTTATTGTTCTGTAATTACAATAGATATTTATGGGATTTTAGAAAATTTAAAAATCAATATTTTATTAATTATTTATCTTTAAATGATTTTCTGATTGCTTTTATTTGTAAAATCCATATTTAATTCAAGAATTCTTCAAAAATTATGAAGCTCATATTTATTTAAGTTTGGAATATTCTGAGAATTTTAAAATTATTTTGGGAATTTTGGGGATTAATTTACCCGCGCGTTGATTCGTTTATTTGAGAAAAACAGGTATAAATTACCTTTCGGAAATTATTTTAAAATTGCAAAAATTATGTTTTTATAAATTTCGGGATATTTGTAACATTTTAAGACTATTTTCTGAATTTATCTTAAGTACATCTCGGTTCATTAATTGTGAAATACGGATACGAGTTGCATTTCAAAAATATTTTAAAAATTATGAAAATTTTATTTTATTAGTTTCGGGATTTTTGGAAAATTTTAAGACTCTTCTAATAATTTTCTGAATTCATTTCAAAGGCAATTTAATTCGTTATATTGCAAATTTCGAATTAAAAACCGGACTTTCGGGAAGGACAGGACACGTGTCTCATTTTTGTTCACCCTGTGATACGTGGCAATTGTTAGATGCAGAATAATAAAATAATAAACAACAATACAGCAATACAGATACAATCTCTATTTTACTCCCCTCATTTGTCCCTGTTTTTCACCCCCCACTTCCCCCGTAACTCCTTCCCACTCGTCGTTAATCTTTTTTCTCCCTCTGGCGATTTCAGTTTCTCACTCGCCAATCTCTCTTCTCTTTTATATGTTCTCTTCCCTATGGTTTCCCGTGATTCCTCCCGGTTTCATCACTGTTCCCGATTTTATTTCTCCGATAGCCCTGTTTTCCGGCCGTTTCCGGTGGGTTCGATTGCCTACTTAATCTTGTCGATATATGCATACGTATATAAATACTTGAGTGTGTATCTGTGCTTTTGTGTGTATACATAAGCTGTGTGTGTTGTGTGTGAATTTAGTGTGTGTATTCTGGGTTGTGTTGGGTGCGTGTGTGTGATCGACGGCGCGTGTGACGCCCGTGACCTGTGTCCAGTTTGGTTTCTGCGTTGCTTTGGTACAGAGTAATTCTAATTCTAATTTTTACTTTCTGCAGAAAAATTGATTTGAGTAGTTCGTGATATAAATAATTTTGGTGCGGGAAATTGGAATAATAATCGGTGAAGGTTCGCGATGGAAACCCGATTTATGCGGGCACCCGCGAATTTTTGCCGCTGTCCGCGATGAATTTTTACGAGCGAACGGTGGACGGTGATGATTTAATTCTGAGTCCTAATATCTTAAAATAATTAAATGAATAAAATACGATTAATAATTATATTTAATTGGCATTGGTGAATTTGTGTATTGACGTTGTTAACTGAAATTGGTGGTTGGGAATTGGATTGTAGTCGGTTTGGATCTAGTTGTGATTGATTTGACGTCGATGATGTGTCGACGGGTAGTCCGATAAACAAAGGGGACGCTGTCCGATTTCAGGGAAATCGAACTACAGAAATACGGGAGCATATCCGAGGATTATCGGGTCATCGAGCGAGTATAAGTAAATACATATATGTATGTTTTATACAAAACCGAATTGCATGTTGTAGTAAAACATTTTTCCAAAACCAATAACCCTAATTTCATACAATGACGAGTATACATATTTTCTGGAAATGAACACCAAATTGATTTTTGAGGACGTGAACCCTAACTGATGCCTGTATTGCAATAATGTATATGTCACGAGTCGGGTTTTGTTAACGCATGGGTAGATGGTTACCGAGGATATGTCAAGCATAATCGAATGTCTAAGTTAGGGTGTTTCGACCTTGTAGGTTCTAGTCGGAATGCCCGAGAATTGGCATTGGACGAAAGATAGTTGGTGGTCAGTCGAAAAGCTCCGTAAGGTTCCAATCAAAGGACTTAAGTGTTGATGTCGAATCCAGAGTGATCTAGTGAATAGACAATAAAGCCTGAGTGACAGAGTCGGCTCAGAGTCGATCAGTAATAGTTGTAAAGCCCTGTAAGGCAAATACTTCTAAACCTTTTTCGAAATACAATGCAAATATTTTTAAATTCTCTTGTGACATATTGTTAAGTATTCAAAATAGTTCTGGTTTATCTTAAAAGTACCTTGAATCATGCAACCTTGAACCCGAATCACATCATTTGATCTTTGAACCATATGCCTTATTCTTTGTAAACCATACTTGGTTGATTTTCAAATACCAAACCACATAAATATGATACTACTTCCTAAATGTATAACTACCAAATACCAAACACTGGAACAAAATTGTTTGAAAACACAGAAACTTTTATACTCCAACCATTCTTTATAATATCAGAGAACTATACCTTGAAAAATCATTATTTGTCTAATACCTGATCCTTTACAAACTAAAAACCGTTTCTTATACATACCCTAATATACCCTTGTGATATCCATGAATTTCCTTACGTTTTTATTCAAGTGTTTAATCATCATTGATTATGATCTTGTTTTATTGAAGTATATTGTTTATCATATTGAGCTGTTTTAGAATTGGATAGTTTTCTTATGTGGACCAGATTCGTGGTCAAACCAGATTCGTGGTCGAATTAGGCCAATGTGTGCCTTGGATCCAGTTCGTAGAGCAGAGCTGTGTGCTTTGCTCGGGGTTAGTGCATGACTGATCAGCAGCCTAACCTTGGTTTTAAAACTTAAAATGAATATCCAATTCTATTGATTGTTTAGCAATAAACTTGATTCCTCTGAATCATCTCGTTTGATCATTGATTAACCTCAATTATTGACATTGTGACTTGCTGAGCTAGTTAGCTCACTCTTGCGAATTTTTTTATGTATCCTACAGTTAAGAAGGATACGGTTGATAGTGAGGTTTCCCAGTTCAATGTACAAGCTAGAAGGAGCTTATTGCGGTAGTGAGATAGTAAGATTGTAAGAATAATTTTATTATCAGTTGTAAGTTAAATTAGTTGGGATTTGGTATGTTGTAATAAAAGTTAAAGTTGTGGCTTGTTTTCATACTTTAACCTGTTGCGATCCGTGGTTGTGTAAATCAGGGTCATTGTAAATAGTATCTCATATACAGGTTTATATATTATGTATGTGTTGTGGACCCCAAACTTCTGACCCGGGTTTGGAGGGTGCCACAGGTTGGTATCAGAGCTATAGGTTATAAGCCACTGAAATAAGCCTAGATCGTCGGGATTGGGTAGAGGGTTAGGAGTAGGAATAGGAAATAGAAAGATAAGTCATCGTGAGGATGAGTGCGACTATATAGTTGGTCTCCGGCACGGTTCGGGTTGCAATTCGGGATTCTTAGCTTGCGACGTGATTTCTAGACAACGTCAATGGTAGATCTTGATTTCCATGTATCATCTGATCTTTTGGAGCTTTCCGTTCGAGGGTCGTTATCTTCTCCCAGATTTGAATTACACCTTGTTCTTCCGTCAGTATTAATGGTATTACCTTGTGTTATAATAGTTGCACCTCTTCAAGGTATTCTACGCTATTCTACCACCTCTTGGTACGAGATTATCTATTTAAGAACCTCCATCTGTTTATTCTTGTTTTACTGGACATTCTGCTATGAGTGTATCTCTTTAGGTTACCCTACATCCTGTTCTATACCCTTAATTTAAAACTTGTCCTATGAAGCAATAATACCTACGAGGATGGATCCAGAGATTTCTTGAAGTTAGATAATGGTATTATGATGATGTGATATATATTTTAACAAGGTGATATGACATTAGCCAACTTGTTGACTATTGGATAGTCTGTTCCACTTAACGATTGTATAGTTGATAATAGGAGTATCACCAGTATGGAAGCTTTGAAATGAAGCTGCGAATAAGATAATACACAACGACAGCTGAAGTTTAAATCGATTAAGGAAGGTAATAGACCCAATAAAGGAGAGAAGGTAGATTGAAGTGAATGGACCTTTATGTGATCATTTCTTTAATTTGGTACCTTGTGATAGGTAGGATGGGAAACAACCAACTCATATAGTAAGGATAACCAGATTTGTGATTTTCAAAATTTTTAAACAAGTTTTCGGAAAAGATTTTCCCTTATAAAATTTTTAAAAGCCTTTTTGAACAAAATAAGTTTTAAACATTGGTTTTCAAGTTACTACTTGAGTTTCTTGTTTGCTAAAAAGACCCGGATTACCTGGAAGGATACTTGTTTCAAACTTAGTATTGTTAATTCAGAGGACAAAGTAACCCGCGATTAAGAAGGAGTTGATTATTCTTAACAGTAAGGTGCAAATATTGTTTGACAAGATTAACAACAGAATCCACATACGGAGTAATTATTTATCCAGTTGCAGAGACCATTAAAGTTTAAAGAATTCCTTGATTTAAAAGGAGCCGGGGCATTATCGAAGAAGATTGGGAAGATTTCTAGACTTTTTCTAAAAGAAGAATATTATTAACAAAAGGATCGTTATGTTGAATGATTCGTGGTTATTCTAAATTGAAAAGAGGAAGCTCGAGGTTATCTGGTAGGAACGCCATTGCGATCGAATTGTTAAAGTATTATACGTGTAGGTACGATGTTAAAGACGCAAGACTTAACAAGTAAGAATCTACCATAATGCTTAAAATTACGGAGGCATTTCAGCGTGCTTTTTAAGGTTGTTATATGACACAATTGGGATATGATTGAACAAGCTCGAAAGATGAATACAAGTGAAATGTGGATGGTGACCAATGGTATCATTCTTGTTCTCCATACTACAACGTATATTCCTTTTTAATTCATAAAAATGTATGAACTTCTTTTCTTAATAAACTCCTTATGATGATATCAAAGGAAGATATTGCATTCCTTTCAAATTCAATTGTTCCCTTCAAGTTTTGCTTTCTGATTGGGACAAACAGTGTTATGGTGAGACACTTGGTCAGAATGACGAAGAGTCGGGTGGGACGCCACTTAATCATGTGTTGTATGCCATATGGTACGAAAGACTGGCCATCTTAAGTACCAATGAGGTTGTCTCATTCATATTCAAATCATTACTTCTTCTTTCTTTTCAACTTCAAGTTTATTGAATTATCAATCCTTCTAGTTATTTGCAAAAGTTTTTCAAATAAATCAACACATTATGAACCAAGCGGACAAAGTTTCAGCTATCTCTTATGCACGGGAAGGAGACCAGGGCATATGGCAAGGATTGCAATCACTAGCCCCAGTGAAGGATCCACTAAGAGCCAAGGGAATCTACTCCAATAAGGAATACGTCTCCAAGAACGAGAGCTTATGGTTTGTCTGTGAAATATGTTATTCAAAATATGGATGCGGTGACATGAATAATTATTGTGGATACCTTATACGTTAAATTATTGAAAGATGTGGAAGCAATTTGATTGTTTATTCCCCAAGGTATTGTTGATATGATGAATTACCCTGTTGAATTGATAAGAGGTTAAAAGGATTAGCAAGTCAAGAACGTGTAATTGTTAAATAAGTAAGTACCAATGGTGGAATTGAGGTTTTTGGCAATAAGTTGTGAAAAATTGATATCATTTGAGATAAGAGGATTTGACATTATTCTAAGGAATGGATTAACTATTTAAGCGTGATGCCCAGATAGACCATCGTGATAGAAGATAGTTCCAAAGACGCCAAATGAGAAAATGATGAGGTTTAGAGGATGAAGGAAGGTAAAGAACTTGTTAACAATGATTTAAGTTAAGAGGTTACAGTGACCAAGACGTAAGCGCTATGGCGATTATAAATAAAAGCCAGGAGCACACAGAACTTGAAGATTTTATAGTTTCAAGGTATGTTTCTAGATGAGTTATCAACATTTCCTCCAGAGAGGGAAATGAAGCTCGCGATTGACTTAGCACCTGAGACGAAGCCAGTAACCAAGGCCTTACACAAAATGGCACCAGTTAAAAAGAGGAAGTTAGCAAAGTAGATGCAAGAGATGTTCGAAGAAGAAGCGATTGGACCCAATGTATCCTATAAGGTGCACCGGTACTAATTGTTAATAAGAAAGTGGAAGTGTGAGATTATGCGTCGACTAGAGAAAGCTCAACAAGTTTACTATCAAGAATAAGTATCCGTTACCTCGAACTAATGATTTATTTGATTAGTTGAAAGAAGCAGAGTATTTTCTAAGATAATTTAAGCTTTGGATTTTATCAATTGGAGATTGAACCTATGAACATATCAAGGATAATTTCCATAACTAAGTATTGTGTTATAAAATTTTTGTATTGCCATTTGGATTAACCAATATACCAGTGATATTTGAACTTGATGGACAGAATCTTTAAGGAATGTCTGGATAAGCTGTAGTTGTATTACTTAAATTCAACGGAGGATTATGCGAAGTATTTAATGACAATTGGGAAGTCAGAGAAGAAAGAGATTGTATATAAAGTTTACAAGACAAAAACTTTAATAGCAGGAAGCATAATTCTTAGCATAAATAGTCAGTGAGGAAGAGGCAAAGGGAGATCTAACAGGAATTAAAGTTACTATAAATGAGGGAAGAACAAAAGCACCAACAAAAGTAAGAAGTGTTACCATGGGCTGGTTATTATCGAAAATCTATGCAAGATTTCTTGAAAGTATTAAGGAAATTTGGTAGTTATAGTGATACTTCTCATAAGGGAATAGGATGTGTGTTGATGCAGCACAATAAAGTTATTGTATATGCATTCAGACAACCGAAACCTTATGAGCAGAAGTATCCTACTCATAATTTGGGACTAGCAGTAATAATATTCGCTTTGAAAGATTGGGAAACAAGATATGTATGGAGAAAGGTGTAAAATATATACGAACCACAAGAATTTGAAGTATGTATTCACGAGGAAAAGCAAATGTAGAGGAAAGCGATAAGCAAAAAAGAGAGAACAAACATAGAAACGGCACCAGAAGAATTATCTATGGAATTTTAAAAGTTGGAATTAGAAGTCAGAGTTTATAATCCAATAAGGAGCAAGGATGGATAGTATGACCTTTCAGTCGAAGTTGTTAAGGGAAAGATAAGGAGATATTAAGAGAAGATAGTGGATCACGATAATTAGAAAGAGGAAATTTATGCACTCAGAAGAGCGATCATGATATTCTCCAGTTTCCTTCCAACACTTGGATGTTACAAGTAAAAAGAATTAAGAAATGAGATCCCACAGGGAATTCACAATATAAAGTATTTAATTTATTGAAAAAATGCCAAGATATACGGAAATTTATAGAAAAATAGTGATAACCAGTTATAAGAAGGAAATTTCAAAATGGATTAGGAAGCGTTGGACATGTCAAAGGAATTAAGGTGAAATATCGGAGGCCTAGTGGACAAGATAGACCAATGAGTGGTTTTATAAGAAATGAATCGCAAAATGTATCAGTTATGTTGTTGGAAAAAAAGAATGAAATTATGAGATTATGTACTGATTAGCGGGAGTTCAACAAAACAACAAATAAGAATAAGTGACCCCTATAAAGAATTAATTACTTACAAGACCCAATTCATGAAGTGTATTATATTTCGGGAATTAACTTAAGATCCGACCTGAGAACATATCAGAGATTACGGGTAAAATGAGTTATGAGCATTGCAAGCTCTGGTAATATTATGTGAAATAACAAGTGTATCAGTTGACCATAAGGAATTAAGGATCAAGGTGTATAAGGAGTACTTAGATAAGTAAACTGTATTTATTGATAACAGCCTTAGCTACTTAAAGAATAAGAAAGTCTGCGTGGAATGCATAAGGATTTTCCTCCAAAGATTATAAGGAAAGCAGCTATACGTTAAGTCTTCAAGTATGAAATTTTGACAGAGGTTAATAAAAGATTCTGATTAATCCGTTAACAAGTACCTAAATAAAGCCGTATGGTAATAGATGCCTTGTGCAGAAAGAAAGGACTGGATGTAATTAAGACCCCTGAGAAGTTAATAAAAGAATTAGGAAAAAGTGGAATATGAAGTTCAAGCACCTAAAGGTGATAAGAAGTGAATATATGAGATTACTTTCAGCCTTAACTGACGAAAAAGAGTAGGAGATATTTAAATGTTTGGAAACTAAGTTGAAAATGAGTACCGCCTACCATCCTTAAGCAAAGGGTCAAAGTAAATAAGCGATTCAGGAAATATAAGATATGTAGAGAGGTTGAGTTTTAAGGAAAACTGGGATGATCATTTATCATCGATGTCAGCTTTAGAATGCCACTTTACCAAGCTTCCTGTGAACGCAAGTGTAGGTCCCCATTTTTTATTGAGATAAAGTGGGAGAAAGAAAGTTGTCAAATTCTAAATTAAATCGGCACACCAAGAGCATAGTGATATTGATTGAAGCAGCTCATAGTAGACAAAGAAAGAAGGCAAAATTGTATCGAGAGAGAATATGAGTATAGAAATAGGACCACTAGTGTTAGTACAAGTTTTATCTTGAAAGAGACTGTATAAGTCTAAGTAGAAGGGACAGGTTAAGTCCTAAAATTAGTGAACCATTCGAGGTAATTGATAAATATAGAAAAAGTTGTTCATGAGTTGATGTTACCGTCACAACAGTGTGTACATGTAATATGTTTGGCTTGTTATGGTTAAAGCGATAAGTATCTGATTTGAAATAAGTGATTGATTAGGAGCCAATGGGCTCTTGTCCAAGTTTGTTCTGCATATAATGATCGATCCAAAATCTTGATCGTTAAAGGCGAATCCTTGGGAAATAAATGTATATCTATGGTGAATATATTTGAAAGCCTCGAGTAGAACAGTCTACTTGGAAATTAGGGTCAGATATGCTTGACAAATATCCTCACTCGTTTAGTTAGACCAGATTCTGAGGACAGAATCATTTTAAGGGGGGAAGGATATAACGACTCGTGTATTTTTGAATAATTTAAAAATATAAAATATGTGTATTGGTTTTGACCACTATGTGTTGTTTAATTAATGTGTGATTTATGGTGTACCGGGTTCTCCGCGTGACTAATTATGGAGTCATACTGAATTATTTTCAATTTTAAAAGTGGATTTAGTGCAAATTTAATTAAATAAATATTTGAAATGTCTTTAAAATTATTTTTATGGTTCTGTAATTACAATAGAAATTTTTGGGATTTTATAAAATTTTGAAATCAATATTTTATTAATTATTTATCTTTAAATGATTTTTCAGATTGCTTTTATTTGTAAAATCCATATTTAATTCAATAATTCTTTAAAAATTGTGAAACTCATATTTATCTAATTTGGAATATTCTGAGAATTTTAAAATTATTTTGGGAATTTTTGGGATTAATTTTACCCGCGCGTTGATTCGTTTATTTGAGAAAAGCGGGTAAAAATTACCTTTCGGAAATTATTTTAAAATTGCGAAAATTTTATTTTTATATACTTCGGGATATTTGTAACATGTTAAGACTATTTTCGTGATTTTCTGAATTTATCTTAAGTGCAGCTCGGTTCGTTAATTGTGAAATGCGGATACGAGTTGTATTTCAAAAATATTTTGAAAATTATGAAAATTTTATTTTTTTAGTTTCAGGATTTTTAGAAAATTTTAAGACTCTTCCCGTAATTTTCTGAATTCGTGTCAAGGGCAATTTAATTCGTTATATTGCAAATTTCGAATTAAAAACCGGACTTTCGGGAAGGAGAGGACACGTGTCTCATTTTTGTTCACCTTGTGATACGTGGCAATTGTTAGATGCAGAATAATAAAATAAAAAACAACAACACAGCAAAACAGATACAATCTCTGTTTCACTCCCCTCATTTGTCCCTGTTTTTCACCCCCCACCTCCCCCGTAACTCCTTCCCACTCTTCGTTAATCTCTTTTCTCCCTCTGGCGATTTCAGTTTCTCACTCGCCAATCTCTCTTCTCTTTTATATGTTCTCTTCACTGTGGTTTCCAGTGCTTCCTCCCGATTCTGTCACTGGTCCCGATTTTATTTCTCCGATAGCCCTGTTTTCCGGCCGTTTGCGGTGGGTTCGATTGCCTGCTTAATCCTGTCGATATATGCATATGTATATATACTTGAGTGTGTATCTGTGCTTTTGTGTGTATACGTAAGCTGTGTGTGTTATGTGTGAATTTAGTGTGTGTATTCTGGGTTGTGTTGGGTGCGTGTGTGTGATCGTCGGCGCGTGTGACGCCTGTGACCTGTGTCCAGTTTGGTTTTTGCGTTGCTTTGGTATAGAGTAATTCTAATTCTAATTTTTACTTTCTGCAGAAAAATTGATTTGAGTAGTTCGTGATATAAATAATTTTGATGCGGGAAATTGGAATAATAATCGGTGAAGGTTCGCGATGGAAACCCGATTTATGCGGGCACCCGCGAATTTTTGCCGCCGTCCGCGATGAATATTTACGAGCGAACGGTGGACGGTGATGATTTAATTATGAGTTCTAATATCTTAAAATAATTAAATAAATAAAATACAATTAATAATTATATTTAATTGGTATTGGTGAATTTGTGAATTGACGTTGTTAACTGATATTGGTGGTTGGGAATTGGATTGTAGTCGGTTTGGATCTAGTTGTGATTGATTTGACGTCGATGATGTGTCGATGGGTAGTCCGATAAACAAAGGGGACGCTGTCCGATTTTCGGGAAATCGAACTACGGAAATACGGGAGCGTATCCGAGGATTATCGGGTCATCGAGTGAGTATAAGTAAATACATATACGTATGTTTTATACAAAACTTAATTGCATGTTGTAGTAAAACGTTTTTCCAAAACCAATAACCCTAATTTCATACAATGACGAGTATACGTATTTTCTGAAAATGAACACCGAATTGATTTTTGAGGACGTGAACCCTAACTGATGCTTGTATTGCAATAATGTATATGTTACGAGTCGGGTTTTGTTAACGCATGGGTAGATGGTTACCGAGGATATGTTAAGCATAATTGAATTTATAAGTTAGGGTGTTTCGACCTTGTAGGTTCTAGTCGGAATGCCTGAGAATTGGCATTGGACGAAAGATAGTTGGTGGTCAGTCGAAAAGCTCAGTAAGGTTCCAATCAAAGGACTTAAGTGTTGATGTCGAATCCAGAGTGATCTAGTGGATAGACAATAAAGCCTGAGCGACAGAGTCGGCTCAGAGTCGATCAGTAATAGTTGTAAAGCCCTGTAAGGCAAGTACTTCTAAACCTTTTTTGAAATACAATGCAAATATTTTTAAATTCTCTCGTGACATATTGTTAAGTATTCAAAATAGTTATATTTTATCTTAAAAGTACCTTGAATCATGCAACCTTGAACCCAAATCACATCATTTGATCTTTGAACCATAGGCCTTATTCTTTGTAAACCATCCTTGGTTGATTTTCAAATACTAAACTACACAAATATGATACTACTTCCCAAATGTATAACTACCAAATACCAAACACTGGAACAAAATTGTTTGAAAACACAGAAACTTTTATACTCCAACCATTCTTTATAATATCAGAGAACTATACCTTGAAAAATCATTATTTGTATAATACCTGATCCTTTACAAACTAAAAACCGTTTCTTATACATACCATGATATACCCTTGTGATATCCATGAATTTCCTTACATTTTTATTCAAGTGTTTAATCATCATTGATTATGATCTTGTTTTATTGAAACATATTGTTTATCATATTGAGCTGTTTTAGAATTGGATAATTTTCTTATGTGGACCAGATTCGTGTTCAAACCTGATTCGTGGTCGAATTAGGCCAATGTGTGCCTTGGATCCAGTTCGTAGAGCAGAGCTGTGTGCTTAGCTCGGGGTTAGTGCATAACTGATCAGCAGCCTAACCTTGGTTTTAAAACTTAAAAATGAATATCCAATTCTATTGATTGTTTATCAATAAACTTAATTCCTCTGAATCATCTTGTTTGATCATTGATTAACCTCAATTATTGACATTGTGACTTGCAGAGCTAGTTAGTTCACTCTTGCGAATTTTTTTATGTATTCTACAGTTAAGAAGGATACGGTTGATAACGAGGTTTCCAGTTTAATGTTCGAGCTAGGATTCCAGATTGAGTTGGATGGAGCTAGCAGGAGCTTATTGCGGTAGTGAGATAGTAAGATTCTAAGAATAATTTTATTATCAGTTGTAAGTTAAATTAGTTGGGATTTGGTACGTTGTAATAAAAGTTAAGGCTGTGGCTTGTTTTCATACTTTAACCTGTTGTGATCCGTGGTTGTGTAAAGTAGGGTCATTGCAAATAGTATTTCATATACAGGTTTATATATTATGTATGTGTTGTGGACCCCAAACTTCTGACCCGGGTTTGGAGGGTGCCACATGTTGGGGAATGAGGGAGGTGCGGATATAGGAGTAGGCATAACAAGTTTGCAATTAACAGATAAATGATTAACACTACCACACTTAACACATATTTTTCTTGGAGCATATTTATCTGGTGTGTAGTTGGTATGTTTGTTAATTCCTACCTTCCTATTTCTGTTATTTTTCCTTTTTGATTCTGCTTTAACCTCAATCTTGTCTAATCTGTCATTCAATTGCTTGATAGACATATGACCAACATTGACTCTCTTTTCTTTTCTCACTTGACTTGATTTTCCTGGAACAAAGTTTTTAGAAACTGATCCATATTTATCATTCAACTTAGCTAACTTAGCTTTGCTGACTGGCTTACTAACATTCGACGGATGTGGCTCATTGTCTTCCGATGGATAATCTTTTTGATTATTCGACGGATAATTTTCATCATCCGTCGAATCCACATCTGTTGAAAGTCCTTCAACCAGATTGGAATCAAGCTTCTCTTTGCTCTTTTTCCAGGCTACATCACAAAAGGATTCTATACCTTGAACTTTAGTAATTTGAGCATGGACATCTCTAGATGATTTCCATGCCTTAATTACTTCTTGTTCTCTTTCAAACTATTCCTTAAAATCTCTTATTTCTTTAAAGATTCAGTTAATTCATCATTCGCAGCTTTACATTCAATTCTCAATTTTTCAAACTCAATAAATTGAGACTCTATTATTCTTCTCACTTAAAAACAAATTATTTTCTTTAATTTTAGCATTTTCCTTAGTGAGGGATTTAAGAGTTACACGCAAATGATATAGCTCAGTAGACATATCATTGATGGCATCATTGTACTAAGATTTAGTTAAATGTGCTAGGTTAGTGGTGATTACCTGATTGCTTGATGAACTAACTTCTGCTTCATCTGACTTGGCCATTAGGGCTAGGTTGATATAGCTTGTTTTTTCATCTTCATCCAATCCATCAGCGCCCAGTCATTCTCCTGTGATGAAAGCCCTTTCCTTTTGTTTGAGAAGCTCAAAATATTTTTGCTTGTAATCAACAGGCTCAAACTTCTTTTTACCAGAAGTAGGCTTATGACACTCATTGGAAAAATGACCTGCCAAGCCATATTTGAAACACTTGAATTTAGATTTATCAACCATGTTTCTGTTTGGCTTAGCTGCTCCAAAATTCTTCTTGAATTTGAGCTTGGAAAATCTCCTGGATAAGAATGCTAGATGCTCATCTATATCATCCATGTCATCTTGTCTCAATTGTTCTTCATTTTCAGCTACCAGCCATTTACCCTTGCTTTCACAAACCTTTGAATTTGATGCAGATTCCATAGCTTCAACCTTCATCTCCTTTTCCTTCTCTAGTTCAGCAACTAGTGCAATGGATTCTCCTTTCTTTCTTCCTTTCTCTATCCTTTCATCTTGCTCTATTTCAAGCTCATATGTCTTTAGAATTCCATACAGTCTTTCCAAGGTGAATTCCTTGTAATCTTGAGAGTTTCTTAAAGAGACTGTCATGGGCTTCCATTCCTTTGGCAGAGATCTAAGGAATTTAAGGTTTGAGTCTTTTCTTTGCTAGACCCTTCAATGCAACTTGAGAGCATTCAATAGCTTTTGAAATCTACTAAATATATCAGTGAGTGATTCACTTTCTTCACAGTGAAAATGCTCATATTGCTTAATCAAGAGTTGCATCTTGTTTTCTCTGACTTGCTCAGTACCATCATAAATAATTTAAATTGTATCCCAAACCTTTTTAGCTTTCTTGCAGTTTATGATGTTGTCAAACATACACATGAAAGAAGAAATCTAAAACCTTTGGGGATGCACAGGGTACACACACAATGCCAACTGGAGCTAAAGACCCAATCACTGCACCATCTCAAAGTCAAATTGATGTGGCTCCAACAAATGTGGAGTCACAGCCAAAATCTGTACAAATTGAAACACCTCAAACACCAAATTCTCCCATAGAATCTTTGGATGTTGACATGATTCAAACATAACAACCATATTCTCCATCTTTAACTCTGTTGGAGAAGCCAAAAATCCATGCAAGTGAGCATCATCTTCTAGATGATTTGTTGGCTCACTTGCCATTTCTTTCTGAGACTGTTAAAACATCTGTGCCAAAATTTTCATCAATCTGCACAGAGTCCACAATAGTCTCCACTCCAAACTCATTCATTTCTACTCACTTGATGGATATTGTTCATCCGTCGAGTAGTGATTGTATCCCGACGAATGTGCCTAACAGCAGTCATCCGTCGGATAATCAAATTACTACCCCGATGGATATTTCTCATTCGTCGGGTGTCTCTGCACAACTCCAAAGTTCAACTATAGTTACAAGTGCAGATGACTTAGTAATTGTGCAATCACTATTAGGATTGAGGGAAGGTAGTGACATGAGTGAGAGTCTGGTTGCTCCCAGGAAAAAGGAGAAAAAAAGAGTGATCCAATGCAGTCCATTTCTTCAGGACTGGAAAAAATGAGTGTGAGGAGTCCCACCTTAGATGGTGAAGGTGAGGGTGTGAGGGTGGGGAGCCAAGGTGAGACCTTGATGCAAGAAAAGAGATATTATGAGAGAAATGCAGGTACAGGAGATATAAGGGTGGGTGTCATTGCAAGTGAGTTAATGAATGTCCAGGATGCTAACAGGGAGGAACTATTTCAGAAAAGTCAAGCTGTTGTAGATTCCACCTCCTTGGATGTTGAGGCATTTACTCACCCTGTTCTAGCATATCAACTTCTAGCTGGACAGGGCAATGACAATGCAGAAAGGATGCTAAACTTAGTACACACCACATAATCCATGCAAAGAGCTAAGGATGCCATCACAACTTTGCCTTCAATAGCCGGTGATGTTGATTATGAGACTGGTGGCTCAGAAGAATTCTTTGGAGGTGAGGATGGAGATTGTGAAGAAGAGCCATTGGACATAGGGGGAGAAGTATTCCCTAGTTCAAGATCAGGCATGCCATCTTGGGCATTTTCAAAGAAGTGTGATGAACACTATTTCAAGACCACTCTCGTCCAACTTATCAGCCAAACACAGTCTGCACTTCAATCAGCCACAAATGCTAGCACCAAGAAGCTTCTTCAAGCACACCTTGCTTCTCTGCAATTACAACAAATCTCAGGCTACCAACAAAGTCAAAATGTTTCCCTCATCAAAAATGAAGTTGATCAACTCAAGAAAGACATGTCTGACAAGTTAGAAGCTAGACTTCCAGAGACAACAATGATAGACATCAAAAGACAACTCAGGAAAAACTCTGACCTTGCAACCAAGGTGGATTCCTTGGACAAAAGAATGATTTCTATGGAAGCTTCTCTTACAACAATCCATATACACCAAACTCAACAAACAGACTTGCTTCATAAACTGGTGGCTTCACAGACCTCCTCCTCTACTCAGCTTGATGATAACAAAAAGGGGGAGAAAGAGAGCTCTAAGAGTGAGGGGGAGCAAAAGGTGCTCAATATTCAAGTGAGTAAAGCAATTGTGCCAAAAATTGCTTTCCCAAAGCCACCAGCTAAAGATAGCATTGATCTAATAAATGAAGCAGCAGCCACTTTGAGAGCAGCTGAAAAGAAGCAGTTTAGTCCAATAAACTGGGAGAAAATTGATGAGGATATTCAAAAGAAGTTTGGTCTAGCAAAGAAGCCATAAAAATCAGTTATTCATCACTCTCAAGTCAGGAAAATTTCTGTGAATGATATGAGCATGAACTATCTGGAAAAAGGCCAGACATCCTGCATCAAATCCCCAAAGACAGATCTAATCATGAAGCCAAAGGTGAACTACCCAAAATATTCACTAAAGAACCCTTTGGACACAGTATATGAGACACCAAAGCCTGATGAGAAGAAATTGTTGTCAAGATCTATTGCATTCTACAAGGATCCAGCTGATTCAGCATTGAAAAGAAGAATTGCCAAGGTTTTCAGAAATGGTAAGGAAATTTATGTGGTGGCTGGACACCCTCAATTTTTTGAAGCAAAAAGGGAAGAAAAGGCAAGATTGAAATAATAAAAGAAGCAAGCTGCTCTAGATGCTAAAAAGCTCAAACAAAGGAAGGAGCACGCTGCCATCTTGGCCAAGTTGCAAGCTGTGAAACCTACACAACAAATTCCTGAACAACCATCTGAAACCACTGGATCTAAGGATCTGAAAATGCAAGAATAGTTACAGCATAAAAGAAGGTTTAGATAGAAACTTCACTCGAAGAGAAAAGTGAACTTTGATGAAGAAGGATTGGAAGATCAGTTTCCCAAAAAGTCTACTTCTACAACAACTCAAACATCCATGCCCTCTATGGCACATGAAGAATTCAAGATACATCCATCCAAGAATTTCTATGGTGAACCTATCATTCCAAAGGATGAGCCAATAGACTGGGATAGTCTACCAATTCCTAAACTCAATCTACCTCATTTCATGAAGCCAAAGAAGACAAAGAGCAGAGCAGTCAAGAAAGTGAAGCCCTCAACTCTCAGATCCAAGTCCCTAACCAAAGCTCAAACGAAGGTCAACAAGGGAGATATCATGTACATCTGTGACATCAATGAATTCTCTGATCTAAACCTCTATCTAGATGAACTGGAAGAAGTTATAGGAATTGATGCTTACAGGAATCTACCTGAAGGGTTAGTATTCAAGTACAAGGGAGGAAAAGAGATACAATGGCCACTTCACAGGATTCTTCAAGAGATCCAATATGTACTGATAAAAGTTTATTCATCCTTCAAAAAGAACTTTTGATTCAATGTGACAGCTAGAAGATTAGTTCTAAACAAGATTGAAGAACTGAGGAGTATTAGAGCCAAAGATGCACTCCCAAAGACTTTAACTATTCCTTACACAGGGAGTAGAGTGCTCTACTGGAATTCATGGATGATAAGGGAGTTAGAAGATTCTTCAGATTAGAAGACCGGTTGAGCATCTCTAGCAATGAGTGTAATAACCCCAAAAATTTTGAACTTTTTGTAACCCTTATGAATAGTGATTTTGCTGATTATGCTGAATAAGAAAACTTTTCATGCCACACTATGTAGGGGTTCTTCTATTGTTATTCTGAGATCTTATTAGTACTCTATATGGTATATAAGTGTATGTAAAGATCGTTAGAATCCAAATTCGAACACTTTGATTTTTCCTGAAAATCCACCAGATACCGAAAGAATTGAGTATAAGGTAACAGGATAAAAAGGATTTAAATTCAAGGATTATAAGAGAGGATCATAAAAGGAATATAATGTATTGAGAAAGGTTAAGGAAACCCAAGTAATAAGATCCCGGGTATGATCCCTCAAACGATAAACGAGAACGAAAGTTAAGTGAACCGTATAACAGATCAGCGGTCATTAACCAAGTAATTAGGAGTTAATCAAAGAGGTTAGTGATGATGATGTCATCACACCAACAAGAAGAGGACAAGTGTGGGAAGATGACATAGGAGGATGACATAAGCATGACAAAAAAGGGAAGGAATTGTTGGTTGATTACAAGCCACACAAATTTTACCATGGTTAAAAGGTAATTAAGCAAAACAAAAGCAAAACAACCAAACAAAACAATTCAAAACACAAATTGACTTCACCTTTTCAAGAAGAAGCTCTCGGCTTCATCTCCTTTTCAAAGAAAGAAAAACTCAAATTCAAGTTCCAAGCTTTGTTAATTAGTAAGGTAATTATCTAAGGTTCCTTGTACATAGATATAGATATCCTATGAATCTAAGCTTCAAATTCCTTCACAATCTCTTCCTATAATTCATGGAAGAAGAGAGTGAATAGTGTTTTTCAAGAACTTGAAATTTTGATCTTGTGTTTTTATTTAGATAAAGCTTTAGTAAGGATTTTCCAAGGTTGTTTCAAGCTCATTAGTTACTCCTACTCTTAAGGAAGGTATAATCTCTTGACCTAACATTATTATTGAATGTTAAGAGCTTGTTATAAGTAGTATAGTTCATGAGAGGCATGATTATTGTGTATTTAGAGATTGGTTGGTTTTGTGATGTTTTTGGAGTTGTAAATCTTGATTATTAGTTAATGAACTTAAGTAAGCTCTTAGTTCATGATTGAGAAGTAGTATAAATTGGAAATCTTGAGATGTTAGGGCTGTTGTAGTAGTGTATGGATGGAGTTTGGTTGTAGTAATTATTGTGGATTGATTGTGGATTGATTTGGAGTAGTATAAAATTTGGTAATCGCGTAAACATAGCCGTCATAATGCCCGATTTACTTTAGACTGTTTTTGATCTTAATATCAGGACCCGTGAACTCACTGTTAGGTTTTTACTATTGCCATTATTAGATAGTTCATGTTACGAGCTTCGTTTTGATATGTGGTTCGCTTGAATCCGATGTACGGTTTAGGAGAAACGACCATTTTAAGTAACGGCGTTTCGCGAACGAACCATTACCCCTCGCCTTACTTTAAAACATTGGTTAAGGCCCTTAAATGACTAATTGGATTATGAAACAATTATGTAAAGTGGGTTAGACAGTTGGTAGGGTACTCGTGAAAGAATCGCCTTAAAACTCTTAATGGTTAATTTATTAAAAATGGTGGAGCCGAGGGTACTTGAGCGACTTAAGTGAATCGTTAAGCGCAAAAGCGAACGTTAGGGTCTAATTAGTTAAAGTATAGATTCTTAAGCGACTTTGGTTTAATTCCAACTTATATGTTGTTTATAGGTTACCAGACTCGTCCCAAGCCTTTTATCACCCCCAGTCGCTCTGGCAAGTTTTCTACCCGTTATACTGTTGTTGTGATGTAAATATATGTATATGCATTATCTTGTGATAGATGCATGATGGTTAATTAGCAAATCTTGCGATATATTGGAGCATGCTGATATGGGATATATGCATGACTGTTTCGTAATCTTGATATCTATCTGTTGATTTCAATGCTTATAGTTGCATAATACATATGCTAGAGATAAGCAGTAATTGCGTATGCCCTTAGTATAGGGGACCCAAAGGTGAACATTTTCTAAAACCGGGAGTCGATGTTCTCGAGTATATTATATATATTTATATATATATAGATATAGTTTTTAAAACTATTAATCGAAGAAGGTTTATTCGATAACTTTATTTTTATTAATGAATATTATTTTGAATATTCATTCGAGGACTTATGACTCCGTTTATTCTATTTAATGAATATTATTTTGAATATTCATTCGAGGACTTATGACTCCGCTTATTTACTAAATAATATTCTTTATTTTATTAAAGAATAATGTTTCGATAATCAAACTTATTTTTTATTATTCAAATAAAGATCATACTTTCGTATAAGTATATCTTTGGTTATTTATTATTCATTTCAAGAATGAGTTTTAAAACTCCTACCTCAATTATTTTTTTATAAGGATTATCCTTATGGGAATATTATTTAAATAATAATATTCATATATTTTCTAATATATTGGGACTAATTTATTTCATTAAATCAGCATTACTCCAAACATTCTTAAAAATGTTTTCGAGTCTTCAAAACGATTTTAAAAGTTAGAGCGGATCCCAAAACTCATTTTTATATTTAAGATCTTCCTTTCAAAGGGGATTTAAATACTCGCTCAAAACCTGAGGGATCCGGCTATGTGGTGTATTTTATATTCGCAATGAGGTTGCTGTTTTGATAAATGAATTGATTACTTATCCAATGTTCGGGAAGTAAGTCCATCTATTGAGTCGGCATAAGCAACATAGGCTCAGTGGGCGTCCATAAAAGTGTAAGTGGCTCAGTGGGAGTCCATCAAATGCGTAAGTGGCTGTGGCAGTCCAGTGTAAGGTCCTATTGCGTCCAGGGTGATGACCAGTGGGGAATTCGTCCATCTACTAGTAGAAAAGGTTACTTATTGGTATATTTGCCTGATCAGCAAGATATCGGGTTTATGCCAAAATTCTTTTCCTTCCAAAATTCATTGGATATTACAAGCTCCGTTCATACTTTACATGACAGAGGTTTCCGGGAAATGTATAAGAGATATATATGTGGATATATATATCGGGACTTAATGAAGTACCTCGTAACTTCATTTTATTCAATAATATTTCAAAGATTTAATTTATTCAAGACTTAACTTGTGGTCTCATCTATGGGATGAACTTTTGAAACCTATTATACTCTGAACCGTGGTAGTTCAAGTAGTTTTCTAAAATGGTATAAGTATAGTGAAATAATTGGTAACTTCATCTTTCTTTAAGCTTATATCCAGTAAGTAATTACCTTACACTTGATAAAAAACTCTAGTAAGTTATCTATTTAGATACTTGCATTGTTGTTTACACTATATATTATCTTGCGAGCTGTAATGCTCACTCTTGCTTCATTTCTTCATCACACAACAACAGTTAGGAAAGATGGCCAGACTCAAGCAGACCCAGCGCAAGCGTGTGGAAAGCGTCCCGCGTCTTCCCGTTGATATCGTAGTTGCTATAGCTGCAGAGGTAGATCTACTTGTAGATCAGACATTCTACTTTTGGGTATCAATTATGTATAATTATAACTTGTGGCAGATAATGGCAATTAACTGTAAACTTATCAAGTAATCATTTTGGGTTGTAATAACTTTTAAATTATGGATTCAAGGACTTGTACTTATTTCAATTTCATCTCTGAGACTATAAGGTGTTGTGGTATGTGTTAGTGTGGGGTCACAGCATGAGATTATTTATTATTAATTAAGTTAAGTGATATTGTGAAAAGAAAAACCGTGACAACCCGGATCCCCGACCCCGGATCTGGGGGTGTTACAATGAGACTCTTCTAGAAATGCAAGGAATGCTAGATCTCTCAGAATCTGATGAACTTGAATTCCACAGATAGCTACAAAATCAAATAGAAGAAAACAACAGTAGGCTTGGGAAGAAATCCAGACAATCAAGGAAATAGATCAATTTGCTCAGACTAGAGGAGCACCTTGAAAAAGATTGTGAGCAAATCTTTAAATACTTTGTCTTGTAAATTTTTCAGTAAATAATGCAGCACTTATTGGTTTTATCTACTACCTTTTAAATCTTTATTTTTAGGGTGTTTTGTTATCATCAAGTTTCTCTTAATTTATAGCTACAATTCTAGTAGACATAAATTGGGGGAGATTGTTGGGAATACGTTGTGAACTTGATGATTACACTAACAAAACACCTTAGTAGATTCAACTTAGTGAAAAATATAGCACTCGACGGATGATCAAATATAGTCCCGACAGATGACTCAATATAGTCCCGACGGATGATGATTTGACATCCATCGAGTGAGTAGCTTATGTAAAAATAAGTCATGTAGCACATTTCTGCAAACACCTTTGTATAGATTCTGTAGTAGCATATAAGTCATGTTGACTTTAATTAGATATGCAGAATAGGTTGATTAATTGTAAATATAAGATGTCTTATAATTCTGCATAAATGAAATGAAGTCAAGTGTCAAATAGCTACCCGACGGATGATCAACAAGGCAACCCGGCGGATGATAATTAGCTACCCGACGGATGATCAACAAGGCAACCTGACGGATGATAATCATGTACCCGACGGATGATCAATTTAAACATCTGTTGACAGTGACAACACAGTCACATGCATCGAGTGTTTGCAAAAGGAATGTGGCAGCCTATTCAACTGGGTTTTTGAGAACAAAGAAGCATTACCATTTCCATGCTATTATGAAGATATTCAAAGATGCTGGAATAGAGTAGTGAAGTAGCATGGTATTAGACTTGATAGGTTTGTTTTATTATCTTGTCTTATTAATATGTAATCTTGGTGATATATAATCCAAGAGTAGCAAGTAGAACAACAAGAAGACTAAGCAAATACATTCTCAGAGAAATAATTGTAAGCTGTATCCTGTAGCATTTCTCTGTAAGTTTAGTTGTTCATATTTGTAAGCATCTGTGAGCTATTCAAGCTTCACAGGGTTCGCTTGATATATATATATATATATATATATATATATATATATATATATATCTGGTGGATACATTCAAATCCACCAGAAAGTTTTTAAAGACTTGTGTATTTATTACTTGTGTTTTGATTTATCAAACTCTTCATTCCGCACTTTGCAAATCAAACACTTATATAGTATTATGTTAGAACCATTTTTCTTTAATCTCAAAAAGTAGCCTGAATTACATTCAACCCCCCCCCCCCTTCAGTAATTCTTGTTGTATTGTTAGGGACTAACAAGTACTTAAAGGAATAATAAGTAGCATATGAGTACGAGTCACCATAAATTAGATCGGGATCTAACCAAACGATTTATGTTTATGGTTATAGATTTCCGAGCGGACCCTAGAGCATCCTCCAACTCGAAATACCCTGGGAAGTTTACGAACCCAACTCCATATACTGTTGTGTTGTGATAGGATTGTTTTATTATGTTTTGCATAAATGCCATGCTTGCCATGATACTAAATAATTGAGTTTTCGCATATTATAGCGATGTTATACGATACGTATATGTCGTAGAATGTTTAACGCCGTAATGAGTGTGATGTATAATTATAAGATCGAGAGTCGGTCGAAGTTTTAAAATAAAAACCCGGGAATCATTTCGGTGATGTTTTGGACGATTAAAGTCCGCAGTAATTTTATTTCAAAGGACTTGACGTCCACTTGCAAAATATTAAATACCTCGAACTTTATTAAAACGATTTCCAACGATCGTATTCCCTCAACTATATTTAATTACTCGAATAATGAATATTATTTCATTTATTCATTTAATATAGGAGAATTACTCTCAAATGATTATTTATTTGAAACTCGATTAATTATTAAAAATTATTTTAATTATCTAAACATAAATTAGTTGAGAAATATTATTTGAAATATTCTTTTAAAATATAATTATTCGAGGTTTAATTATTTAATAATTATTGTTTTAATTATTAATTATTTATTAAATAATTTATATAATTTAAAAATCATAAAAACCTGATTTAAAATACTTTCTGAATTTCAGAAAATCATTCGAATAATTTCAGATCGTCGAAGAATATTATCTCGACGTATTTTAAATATTTTGAATATAGTTTCAAAAGAAAGTCCCCCTCATTTATTTATCTGTTGACAACGGTCAACTCACATCCTTAGTACTTCCTCCGAAAATTCTCGGAAGTACATATATATATACATATGAGACGAGATGTACCTATCAACAAGTAAAACACATGGGGAACTTCGATATAGTTCGATGATTCCAAGTATATGATAGGATTTCCTAAAGGACAAAGGAAGGATAGAATCCAAGTACTTCGTGTATTGGGTAGACTACCAGTACCGTAGGAGACAGTACTATATGTACCTAAGGACCTGCGAAGTGTGTGTATACCCGAAATGAGGACACATAGCCCGTATGCGGCAAGGGTGATAACCGGGATACGAAGGCGTCGTTCCTCTACTAGTAGAAAAGGTTACTGATTGTCCGTAGTAAGACTGATCATCGTATGCGGTAGCTCCAAGTGAATGTCCTATTCTTCCAATTGGAATTAAGATGCAATACCGTAACCCAAGCCTAGGTGTTGGGTTTACCATTAAGGTATTTGCAAGATAATAAATCCACTAAATAATTGTTTTCGAAAGAAGATGTGTATCACCAAGGAAAACTATTATTGAATAAAATACAGTTATCATATATGGTATTATACTTGAGTTTATCATACAGTCATTTCATACTGTACATTATTATGCTGGGCATTATAGCTCACACTTGTTTTCTTAAATTGACACAACACAACAGTGACTCAAGATGCCTATCATGCAACTCACATCCAGGAAACGGGTAGGAAACGGCCAGCTGTTCCGTAGGATGTTTGGTGATGTATCTCAGGTAGATCGAATAAGCTGGATTGGTTTTCAGTTTGTTTTTAGTCCGGCTTATTTACAAGTATGACTTATGTAAGATAATAAATAAGAAAAGAATATTTGGACGACGGACTAACCTTACTTAAAGGTTTACTTCCGCGGTAAGACTTAATTACTTTTGGGTTGTAATAATTATCACTTGTGGATTGATTTACTCTAGTAATGAATGGTTCATTTCCAAGAAAATAACCTATAAGTGTGTGTGTGTGTGTGATAAGTGTGGGGTCGTAAACGTGTGAGTATTTGTATATTGTGATACAAGATAAGTGTTATATAGCGTTCAAGATGGCATGGCCTTCTAGATCCCTGACCCCGGATTATGGGGTGCCACAGAAATGGTATCAGAGCCTTACGTTATCAAATCTTGGATACGATAGGATATAAAATGCGTAGACATAAGAATAATAAATAATCAATTAGAGCTCAAGTCGAGTTCGCCGTCGGGCTACATGGGTAGTGTTGACAGTTTTACCCTCAAGGGAATTCCGACTCTAAGTTAGTAACACCTTTCCTATTGTGTCAGGTACCAGTGGAGCCTATGGCGGAGGTTGACCCTGTTGATGATGTTATGTCCCCTGAGCGTGACCCTACTCCCGATCCGGAGAACCCACCCATTGATGACTCAAATGATGACCCTACTGAGGATCCCCGGAGGAGGAGACTGTTTTCCCTGCCCCCATAGCTGATGATGTTGAGATGCCTCAGGGCGATGGCGTAGATTGGACAGACATAAAGATGTGCCCTCTCCCGACTATTGGTCCTCCTGCACCACACCCAGGGATGTTGAGCCCTTTGCCCTACACTGATGAGAACGAGGATGATGAGATGGATGCACAGAGCTATGAGGCTCATGACATATCCTCTCGTAACCCAGACTCACCTTTACCACCCCTAACGACCGTACGTGTAGCACTGCATAACTGGATACTGGCTCATCTTAACGATGAGATCACCGCGACATCTGACCGTATTGTGGAGCTACGACAGGCGCTGACCGCCGAGAGAGCCATCGGGCTAGGATACCTAAGGGACTTTAGAGTTGCTTCCCAGGCCATAGCTCGCAGGGAGATTGATAGGATTGAGCTCCGTACTCGAGGACAGATGAGGATGACAATAATGGGAGGATACATCCCAGTAGTTGATGCAGAGCTGATATTGGCAGGAGCGATAAGGAGGGTTCGAGACCTCACGCGCGGTGACAGTGACTGAGAGGACAGTGACTACATATGGACCTTGTAAAGGGCTGGGTGACTTGTCACCAATTTTGTTAGGATAGCTAGTAGTAGATAGCATTCCTAGCCCTTCAGGGTACCCGGTGTATGTATTTGTATTTCAGTATTAAGGACAAGCGGTTGATGTATTATATTCAGGTTATGTATGAACTCGAATAGTTGTTTTATCCCCAAGATATAATCTGGGAGACCCTATGGTATATGTCTAGCAATTATTAGGAAATTGATGTCCATATTATTGCACTTGTTAAAAACATGTTAGATGATAAATGACATGCTTACCTATGAATAAATTAATCCAAATGTAAAAATCTTTGCAACTGTATTGACATATTTCCATTATCAGAACGATGCCACCCCGTAGAAGAGGAACCAGGGCACAGCCTGCAGAATATGTTAAGCAACAACAAAATAGACCTGACCACATAGTGAATGAGGAAAGTGAAGAAGACCTAGACTATAATGAGTATGATGAGGAAGAGTATGTAGAGGAAGAGGCTGAGGATACCCATCAGGGAGGGAACCCCATGAATGAGTTTATGGAACTTTTAAGGGCAAATCTGAACCAACAACCCATTCCACCACAGCCGCATATTGCCCAGCAGACTGCGGCCACTGACTTCAGGGCATTCAAATCCCTCAAACCCCCAGAGTTTCTAGGATCTACTGACCCCGTTAAGGCACGGGCCTGGCTCAAGGAAATAGAAAAGTCCTTCGAGATACTAGGTGTGGAAGAACGATACAAGACCATTTTCGCCTCTTACATACTGAAAGGGGAAGCTAACTACTGGTGGGAGTCCAAACGAAACCTCGAGACTGATGTTGTGATTCCATGGGATAGATTTACCCAATTGTTCTTAGACAAGTATTTCTCTAGGTTTATGAAAACTCAGATGAAGATTAAGTTTATAGAGCTGAAACAAGATAAGATGACTGTGGCGAAGTATGAGGCCAAGTTTACTGAGTTATCAAGATTTGTGCCTGAGTTTGTAAATACCGAGGAGAAGAAAGCGCGGAGATTTCAGCTTAGTCTGAAACAGTGGATCCAGAACTGAGTGGCAATTCAGATTTTGCTTGCGATTGCTGCTTACTACGACTATGAAATCTGGAAAATGGATGTCAAAACGGCCTTTCTGAATGGGAAACTTGAAGAGGAAGTGTATATGACACAACCATAGGGTTTTATTTTTAAAGGGAATTAACACCTAGTGTGTAAGCTGCTACGAACCATATATGGATTAAAGCAAGCTTCTCGTAGATGGAACATCCGTTTTGATGAGACAGTCAAAGAGTTTGGTTTTATCAAAAATGTAGATGAACCATGTGTCTACAAGAGGTTAGTGGGAGCGCGGTAACATTTCTTGTACTGTATATGGAACATCTGAATTTAGAAAGGCCCCAAGTGAGAGTGTTGGCCAAGGCGGCAGACAATCTAGGGCAACATTTCATAGCCAACCCCGCGCCCCAATACCAGAGAGTCAAACATGTGGAAAAAGACACCTTGGAGTGTGCAACCAGGCGAGAGCCCCTCTGAAATGCTACAGATGCGACCAACCCGGACACTTTGCCCCCAACTGCCCCCGACTCAACATGACGTGCTTCCAATGTGGGAAGGTAGGGCACATGGGGAAGGATTGCCCGACATTAAAGCCCCCAGCCTTGGGGATCAGCAGAGCTGCATCCAACCAGCCCCCAGCTGCTAGGACTTTCAACATGACCGTTCCTGGAGGTTGTCCGGAACACTGACGTGATAGCAAGTATCCCTCTATTAAATTCCGAACATGCAAATGTCCTATTTGATTCAGAAGCGACCAAGTCTTTTATATCTCAAAATTTTTCTAAGAAGTTAAAACTTAACGCCATACCCTTATGTGAGGTATTATAAGTGGAAATAGCAAATAGAGAAATAATTCCTGTAAATCAAGTACACCCTAAATGCAAGTTGAAATTAGAAGGGAAAGTCTTTGAGTTTGACTTAATCCCATTTGCGTTAGGAGAATTCGATATAATCTTAGGAATGGATTGGTTATCCGGTAATGGAGCGCAAATAGATTGTGAGCGAAAGAGAGTAAAGATAAGAGTGCAAAATAGAAAGGAAATAGTGTTCAAAGGTCAGCGACAGACCCAGAAATTTCTGACCATGCTTCAGGCGAAGAGATTTTTAAAGAAAGGTAACGAGGCCTACTTGGCCTATGTGCTGGATACCAAGAAGGAAGTTCCCAACATACAGGACATACCCGTAGTGAATGAATTCGAGGATGTGTTTTCAGAGAACTTACCAGGATTGCCACCTGGCAGAGAAATAGAATTTGCCATAGAACTAGCACCAGGGACAACACCAGTGTCTAAGGCCCCTTAAAGGCTAGCCCCAGTTGAGATGAAGGAACTAGCTTCTCAACTGCAAGAGTTATTAGATAACGGGATGATAAGACCCAATGTATCGCCATGGGGAGCGCCAGTACTATTCGTAAAGAAAAAGGATGGCAGTATGAGATTATGCATAGACTACCGGGAGTTGAATAAGCTGACTATCAAGAATAGGTACCCTCTCTCTAGGATTGATGACCTATTCGACCAACTCAAGGGTGCTGTACATTTTTTCAAAATAGATTTGAGGACAGGATATCACCAGTTGAAATTCAAACCTGAGGATATACCAAAGACTGCTTTTCGCACTAGGTATGGACACTATGAGTTCTTAGTCATGTCGTTTGGGCTAACCAATGCACCCGCAGCCTTTATGGATTTGATGAACAGAGCGTTCAAAAAGTACCTAGATATATGTGTGATAGTTTTTATAGATGATATTCTAATCTACTCAAAGACAGAGCGAGAACATGCAAAATATTTGAGGATAGTCTTAGAAATCTTGAGGAATGAGAAATTATATGCCAAGTTCTCGAAATGCGAGTTTTTTCTAAAGGAAGTTTAGTTCTTAGGACATGTGGTGAGTAGCAAAGGAGTTTTAGTCGACCCCGCCAAGATAGAGGCGATATCCAATTGGGAAAGACCGACTACCCTAACCGAGGTTAGGAGTTTTATGGGTTTAGTAGGATATTACCGAAGATTCATGCAGGACTTTGCCAAGATAGCCGACCCATTGACTAGGCTTACCCGCAAAACGGAAAAGTTCGTATGGACAGAGAAATGTGAGAAAAGCTTTCAGGAACTAAAAAGGAGGCTGGTTTCAGCACCAGTGCTCACTCTTCCCGATAGAAAGGGAGAGTTTGTGATATATAGCAATGCCTCGCATAAAGGACTAGGATGTGTGCTTATGCAGCACATAAAGGTTATTGCGTATGCCTCTCGGTAGTTGAAGGAATATGAGATCAGGTACCTAACCCATGATCTAGAGTTAGCAGCCATAGTGTTTGCCCTCAAAATTTGGAGGCACTACATGTACGGTGAGGAATGTGAGATTTACACAGACCATAAGAGCCTCAAGTATATTTTTACTCAGAAAGAACTGAACATGAGATAAAGTAGATGGTTAGAATTGATTAAGGACTACAATTGTGAAATTTTATATCGCCCCGGTAAAGCCAATGTGGTGGCTGACGCCCTCGGTAGAAAAGAGAGACTCAAAATGATGATGACATCTCAAGAGTTAGTTAAGGAATTTGAAAAGATGAAAATTGACGTGAAAATAACCGGTAAAGGAACGGAAGGATTATTTGAGATTAAGCTACTGCCGGAACTGACTAAAAAGATACGAGTGTGTCAAGAAAAGAAGATGAATGAAGAACAAAAAACCTTGACCGGTGAGGAAGTCAGATGCGAGAAGGATGAGAAAGGGATCTTGAGGTATGCATCCCGGTTTTGGATTCCAAATGTGCAAGAATTAAAGGATGAGCTGCTGCATGATATTCGATCCATCTAGGAAGTACAAAAATGTACCGTGACCTTAAGGAATATTATTGGTGGCCTAACATGAAAAGAGAAGTAGCAGAGTGGGTCAGCAAGTGCTTGACATGCCAGAGAGTGAAGGCTGAACATCAGCGACCGAGTGGACTATTACGGCCCCTGGAAATTTCAAAATGGAAATGGGAGCATATAACCATGGATTTTGTGACAAGCCTACCAAGAACGAAAACCAATCACGATGCCATATGGGTTATCATAGATAGACTGACCAAGTCCGCGCACTTCCTGCCGATCAACGAAAGGTACACCGTAGACAAGCTAGTGAATATCTACTTGAAGGAAATTATAGTGAGACACGGCGTTCCTGTTGCCATAGTGTCAGATAGAGGCCCAAGGTTTAATTCCTGATTTTGGAGAAGCTTTCAGGAGTGTGTAGGCACCAGACTAAATATGAGTACCGCTTACCACCCCCAAACTGATGGGCAAAGCGAAATGACTATTCAGACCCTAGAAGATATGCTGCGAGTATGTGCCATCGACTTTAAAGGGAATTGGAATGACCACTTACCCATGATTGAATTTGCCTACAACAATAGCTATCACGCTAGAATAGAAATGCCTCCGTATGAAGCTTTTTATGGAAGAAGATGCCGGTCTCCCCAATGTTAGGATGAGGTTGGAGAACACAAGATAATAGGACCCCAGTTAGTCCAGCAAACCAGGGAGATGGTGGGACTCATCTGGAAAAGACTGGTAGCAGCTCAAGACAGACAAAAGAAGTACGCCGACCAGACCAGGAAAGATAGAGAATATGAAGTAGGAGATTCAGTATTGTTTAAGGTATCTCCATGGAAAGGAGTGATGAGATTCAGAAAGAAAAGGAAGCTGAGTCCCAGATTCATAGGACCCTTAGAGATTTTAAGGAGAATAGGACCTTTAGCTTACGAGCTCGCCTTGCCTCCTAATCTGAAACAAGTACACAACGTGTTCCACGTGTCAATGCTAAGCAAATACCATGCTGATACGCGACATGTGATAGAATATGAGCAGGTAGATTTACAACCAGATATGACCTACGTTGAGCGACCAGTAAAGGTGATGGACCAGAAAGACCAATTGATGAGGAACAAGACTGTGAAGCTGGTTAGAATCTTGTGGAGAAATCAAAATATTGCAGAGTCAACTTGGGAACTAGAAGACGTAATGAGAAATAGATATCCCCACCTGTTTTCTAATTGATTCCGGGACATAATCCTTTTTAGAGGGGAAGACTGTAATAACTCGAATTTTTTAGACTTTGAAAAAATGCTTAATGAACAGTAACCCTGACAGACGGGAAAAATTTTTTAGCCCACACTATGTTGTGCATGAGAAATTGAGTTTCGGAGTTGATAACATGATTATACGTACCAAATGAGTGTATGTAAACGCTATTAGTTTTTGAAGAAAACGAACTTTGAAAAATGACTGTATTTACAAATCATCAAGGATTATGGGAATCACAATATAATTATGAATTTAAAACCCTACGGATTTATATCCAAGAACGATACTTAAAAACATAAAAAATGTATACGAAAGGATTTACACCGCAGGTCGGTTACCAGAAATTATTACAAAAATGATTAAGCGACCGAACAAATGCGTACACGAATAAATAAACATATCGAACTAAATCAAAGAAGTAATCATGTCTAGGTTACCAAATAGTAACCTAAGCTAGGTAGGGATGATCACCTAAGCTAGCAAATAGTAATCATAAATAGTGTAAGGGAGTACTTAGCTAGTAACCAAGCTTTGAATTTGTGCAAGCTAGCAAAGATAAGTATTAGATATGCATATTTAGGATGAGATATACACACAAACACAATCTTTCAAGAGAAACAACAAGAAGCATCACAAAAATCTCTCTCTCTCCCTCCCAAACCCTTTCCATTTGGCCCTAGCAAAAAGGAGAAGAAAATCAAATTCAAAACCCCAAGCTCTAGTCATGGAAAACATCCCCCATTAATTCCCAATATTCATACATCCTAAACTAAGGTAAGATAAATTTTTAAGCTCATTTTATCAAGGTTTGATGGATGAACTAAATTCAAGAAAGATGATAATGAATAGTATGAATAGTAACTTTTCTTTGGTTTCTTGATTTTAATGGTTGATCTAGGTTCCAAAAACCCTACCAAGCACTCCCAAGACTTCACCATCATCAAGAAAACATCTCAAGCTTTCAATAAAGGTATAAATCTTTGACCCATCTTTATTTAAGGTTTAAGTTCAAGAATCTTTTGAAACCTAGTTATAAACTTAGTTTTAGTGGTTGATTTGTTGTAATCTTGATGTTTAGTTAATTAGTTCTAAGGTAGATGATTGTTGCCTCAAGAACATCATTTACTTGAGAGTATTTAGGGTTAGGATGATTATTTGATGATTTTTGGTGGTAGTATAGAGATTTAAGACATAAACGAAACTCGGATTGTAATCGTAATCTTGCTAAACCGAACAAAACACAACATTAAGTTTCTACAGAAAATCCCGAAGGTATAAACTATAGTTTCTTGAAAAATAACACATGAATATGATATAAAATGTTATAAGGATCGTTTAAATTAATAACCCCAATTTTCGGGAAATTTTTTTGAAACCCTTATGAATAGTGTTTTTGCTGATTGAGAAAATTTTTCATGCCACACTATGTAGGGTTTCTGATATGGATATTCTGAGGTTTTATTAGTACTCTATATGGTATACAAGTGTATGCAAAGATCGTCAGAATCCAATTCCGAACACTTTGATTTTTCCCAGAAATACACTAGATACGGAGAGAACTGAGTATAAGGTAACAGCATAAAAAGGATTTAAATTAAAGGATTATAATAGAGGATCATAAAAAGGAATATAATGTATTGAGAAAGGTTAAGGGAACCTAAGTAATAAGATCCCGGGTATGATCCCTCAAACGATAAACAAAAACGAAAGTTAAGCGAACCGTATAACAGATCAGCGGTCATTAGGCAAACAATTAGAAGCTAATCAAAGAGATTAGAAGGGATGATGACATAGCAATGTGATATAAGCATGACATAAGGGGAAGGAGATGTGGTTGATTTAAAACCACACAAAGTCAAGGCTAAAAAAGTAATTAACCAAAAACAAGACAAAAAGCAACCAACCAAGCCAAAACATTTCATTTTCATCAAAAAACACAAAACCCCCATTTTCTTCTTCAAGCTCTCGGCCTCTTTTCTTAAAAAATGAAAGTCCAAGCTCCTCCACTTACTATTTAGCAAGGTAATTATCCTAGCTTCTCCTAGTTAAGTTACATACTTCCTATAAGTTTAAGCTTCTAATTCCAAGCCAATCTTTTTCTATAAATCAAGGAAGAAGATGGTGAATAGTACTTTCTTGAAATTAATTTTTGTGTTCTTGATTTCTTTGAAAGAACAAGCTTGTAGGAGGTTAGATTAAGGCTTCCATGGGCATTCCAAGGATCTTTCATGGATTAAAAGCTTCAAGGAAGGTATAACTCTTCATGATCTTAGCTTTAAGTTTTGTTGTTTAGATTTCCTAATGTTTAGATGAAGGGTTAGGGTAATGGGTGTGTAATCATGTTTAAAGCTTGTTATGAGTATTTTAGTTGGTGAGAGGCATGATTATTGTGTGTTTAGAGATTGGTTGATTTTGTGATATTTTTGGAGTTGGAAATCTTGGTTAATTAGTCAATGAACTTAAGTAAAACTCTTAGTTCATAATTGAGAAATATGTATGAATTGGTAACATTGATTTGATGGGGCTGTTGGAGTGTGTTTTGGATGGATGTTGGTTGTATGATTGATTTGGGGTTGAATTGTGGTTGGTTTTGAATGGTTTAAATTTGGGAAATCACGTAAGCATAGCCGTCGTAACGTCCGATTTTCTTTAGACTGTTTTTGTGCATAACATTAGGACCCGAGAACCCCCTGCTAGATTATGACCATTGCCATTTCTAGATAGCTCGTGTTACGAGCTTCGTTTTGATATGTGGTTCGTTTGATTCCGATGTACGGTTTAGGAGAAACGGCCGTTTTAAATAATAACGTTTCGCGAACGAAACATTACCCCTCGCCTTACTTTGAAACATAGGTTAAAGACCTTAAATGACTAATTGGAGTATGAAACATTTATGTAAAGTGTAATAGGCAGTTGGTAAGACACTCGCGAAGGAATCGCCTTAAAACTCGTAATGGTTAATTTATTAAAAATGGTGGAGCCGAGGGTACTCGAGCGACTTAAGAGAATCAGTAAGCGCAAAGCGAGCGTTAGAGTCTAATTTGGTTAAAGTAAAGATTTACAAGTGACTTCGGTTTAATTCCAACTTATATATTGTTTATAGGTTACCAGACTCGTCCCGAGCCATTTGTAACCCCCAGTCGCTCAGGCAAGTTTTCTACCCGTATAACTATTGTTGTGATATATATGTGTATATGCATGATCTTGCGATAAATGCATATTTGTTATTAGCAAATTTTGCGATATATTGGAGCATGCTGATATGGTATATATGCATGTCTGTTTCGTAATCTGGTTATCTATCTGTTGATTCCAATGCTTATAGTTGCATAATACCTATGCTAGAAATAAGCAAGTAGTTGCGTATACCCTTAGTATAGGGGATAAAAGGTGAACATATTTCTAAACCGGGAGTCGATGTTCCCGAGTATATTATATATACATATATATATTTATATATATATGGATATAGTTTTTAAAACTATTGATCGAATAAGGTTTATTCGATACCTTTATTTTACTTAATTGAATATTAATTTGAGTATTCATCCGAGGGCTTATGACTCAGTTTAGTTTATTATTTGAATATTATTTGAGTATTCATCCGAGGGCTTATGACTCAGTTTAATTTATTATTTGAATATTATTTGAGTATTCATCCGAGGGCTTATGACTCAGTTTATTTTATTATTGGAATATTATTTGAATATTCATTCGAGGGCTTATGACTCAGTTTATATTATTATTGAATATTACTTGGATATTCATTTGAGGATGTATGACTCCTTTATTTTATGAATATTATTTATAATATTCATTCGAGGTATTATGACTTCGCTTATTACTGCAATATATTCTTTATTTTATTAAAGAATAAGGTGTCAATAATCAAACTTATTTTCGATTATTCAAATAAAGATAGTACTTTCGTATAAGTATATCTTTGGTTATTTAATACTCGTTTCAAGTATAAATTTTAATACTTCTACTTCAATTATTTTTATAAAGATTATTCTTTATGGGAATATTATTTAAATAATAATATTCAGATATTTTCTAAATATACTGGGGACTGATTTACTTCATTAAATCAGCATTACTCCAAACACTCTTTAAAGTGATTTCGAGTCTTCAAAATGATTTTTAAAAGTTAGAGTGGATCCCAAAACTCATTTTTATATTTAAGATCTTCCTTTTTAAGGGGATTTAAATACTCGCTCAAAACCTGAGGGATCCGGCTCTGTGGTGTATTTTATATTCACAACAAGGTTGCAGTGTTGGTAAATGAATTGATTACTTACCCAACGTTCGGGAAGTAAGTCCATCTATTGAGTCGGCATAAGCAACATGGGCTCAGTGGGCGTCCATGATAGTGTAAGTGGCTCAGTGGGAGTCCATCAAATGCATAAGTGGCTGAGTGGCAGTCCAGCATAAGGTCCTATTGCGACCAGGGTGATGACCAGTGAGGAATTCGTCCATCTACTAGTAGAAAAGGTTACTTATGGGTATCTTTGCCTGATCAGCAAGATATCTGGTTTATGCCAAAATTCTTTTGCTTTCCAAAATTCATTGGATAATTCAAACTCTGTTCATACTTAACATGACAGAGGTTTTCAGGAAATGTATAAAGGAAGATGTATATGTGGATATATATATATCAGAACTTGATGAAGTATGTTATAACTTCATTTCCTTTAATAATATTTTAAAGATTTAATCTATTCAAATCTTGTCTTGTAGTCTCATCTATGTGATGAACTGTTGAAAGCTCATTATACTTTGAACAATGGTAGTTCAAGTAGTTTTATAAATGATATAAGTGTAGTGAAGTATTTGGTAACTTTGTAAGTCATATGTCATAGCCTATTTGTATATTCGAGGATTCAACTCAACTCAAATAAGAATGTAATAAGTAAATAGTGGATCGACCGTCAGAGAGATCTCGCAAAGTAATATCTGTCAAAGGATTCAGAAACAAGGTTCATCTACAGACTTGAGGAGTTAATTCACTGGAAGAAGTTCAAGAAGTTGATCATGCCTCAGTGATATAAATCAAGATCGTGGATTTAATCAAGTGACAGAGATCTCGTCAGAGTATCATTAATTACAAGGATTTAATCTGAAGAAAATCAAAGTGTCAAAGTCAAGACATGAAGAAACATCACGGAAGTTAGTCACTCATGAACCAGACAGTACATCGAGTGTCAACATTGAAGTGGTGGAATTGATTCATAATTTCAATGATTTTCAGAAGATATTCAGAAGATTGGTTGCTGCTCAGGATTAGTATTAATTCTCTATTAATTAATTAAGTCATATAATTTAATTAAGAAAATAAATTATATCTGCAAAGATTAATTTATTGATTAATTAAATTAATTGATTAATTAATTCTGAATTAATATCTAGAATTTTCAGAATTTTTAATTGGTTAAAATCTGTTTTAATTCCAAAAAGACAACTGATTGTATTAGTATGACAATCGGTATGACAATCAATAGTCATACCGAAAGTCATGCTAATTCAGTTGATTGTCTTACCAGAATTATTATTAGATTAAAATCACTTATTAATTCAGCAAAAACAATCTGCTTGAACTACTATGACAATCGGTATGACAATTGATTGTCATACCGAAAGTCTTGCTAGTTCATTCTGATTGTCTTGCTAGTTCTAAAGATTGTCACACCGAAAGTCTTACTGAGCAAAGGATTGTCATACCAGATCAATTTTCCATTCGGCTGTTTGATAAAAGAAGCAGAAGACCAAGTCATTAAAAATACACAGAAAACATCCAAGAACAAAAAGAAAGCAGCCGCCTTGAAACATTTTATTCTTCATCTGCAAATCATCAAGATTAAATTCTAGTTTGTTAATGTTAAATTCAACCACTAGAATTATTTATCTTGTTCTTGTGTAACAATCTAGCGGATCAAAATCCCTAGAACTTAATCTCAAATCGCGTTTAGCATTTGATTCTAATTATTGCAAAAATAGAAAAAGTTCATGTCGAATTTATTCTAGATTTGTGATAATTGATTTGAGATTAATACCTTGTAATCGATACAGTTATTGTAACACCTTTCAAGTTTAATAATATTTTTATTTAACTTGAATTTTGTTTCACATTTTTTATTCCGCATTTAATTCGATTATTCGGTGATGTTTGTATTCAACCCCCCCTTCTACAAACACATTGGGACCCAACAATTGGTATCAGAGCCTTCTGATTAACGAACAAATCAAGATCCTAGACTTTTGTGATTTTTCAACTCCTTGAATTTTTATTTATCCAAAAATTCATAATGACTTCACATAAAGTTGGAACCGTAAAAATTCCACAATTTGATAAAGAGAATTATATCATGTGGAAGAAGAAGATGCTCTTATTTTTACAAGTTGCAAATCCCAAATATTCAAACTTGTTAAAGAAGGGTATAAAAACTCCGATGGTTATTGAACCGGAGGTAATAATAGATGGTGTGGTGACTACTAAAGCTAGAACCTATCCAAAAGAGCCCGAAGATTTTACTCCTGCTGAGAAGGAAGAAGCCTCCTTGGATGCCAGCCTTCAATTAATATTAATTGATTCCCTTGATCCCTTGATGAATAGACATGTGATGAACTGTAAAAATTCTAAACACATGTGGGAAACTATTGAGGTAATTAATGAAGGCACAGAGGAAGTTAGGGAGAACAAGTTGGAAATCCTAACCTCTGAATATGAACATTTCAAATCATATCCAGGAGAAGGAATTACTGAAGTGTTTGAGAGGTACAATGCGTTGATCAACAACCTGAACATCAATGGAAAGTATTATTCAATCAGGGAGGTCAACAAAAAGTTCCTTTTAACACTGCCAACTCATCTTGAACATAGAATCACTGCCATTAGAGAAGCTAGAGATCTGAGTGAGATTTCTTTGGACAGGCTCTATGGAGTGTTAAAAACCTATGAGTTGGAGCAGATTCAACAGAAGGAAGTCTACGGGAAGGATAGAATGGTCAGCACATCTACTGCACTTGTAGCTGAAGGTCAACAACAACAGCAATCTCAACAATTGGAAAGAATGGTACAGTTTTCCAAGGGTGAGGAAAATGAGTTAGTAGCAGAATATGATCCTCCTACTACAAATCAATCAAGTGATGATTTTTACTCCTTGGAAGAGCTGGAGCAATTGGAAGATGAGTCAATGGCCCAAATTGTCAAGAGATTCTCCCATGTCAGATTCAAGAGGAATCCCAAGCTTAAGTACAAGTCCAACTACAACAAATTCCAGAAAGGTGGATCTTCATCCTCTAACACCAGCAGTGGTGGATATAAAACAGGGATGGTTGATCGGAGCACCATTAGATGCTATAACTGCAATGAGTTGGGACACTTTGCCACAGAATGTAGGAAGACAAAGCAAGTAAGAAAGAACTCTGAAAGGGCTTATCTGGCAAAGGGAAGAAGCTGGGATGATACTGATAGTGAAGATGAAGAAGAAGGAAATCTTGTTCTTATGGCTGTTGATGGAAAAGCTTCATCGTCAAGAATAGAGGTAAAACTTTCTGATGCTGAAATGGTTTATCATCTAAGAGGTAACTTAGATTGTGCACGTCGTGATAATGAACTGTTAAGTTTACAGATCACAGACCTTGAGAAAGAGGTCAATGAATTAAGACTTGTGCACATTAATCAAGACAAATTAAAAGAACAGGTATCTTTTCTAAAGAATAGAGTTGACTGTTATAGAAAACTCGAAACTATTCTCAAAGACAAGATCATCGGTCTTGAGACTAAGGTTAGAGCCTACTTCAATTCTTGTTCGAAGGCTAAAGAGTTCTACAGTAAGCAAGCTGTTAATCAAACATCTGGAATAGGTTATGATTACAATGCTGCTATTGGAGAATTAGGCATAAACTCCCCTCCTCATGTCTGTGCTAAAGGGAGGGAAGTACCACATGTGCTTAAGGGTCTTGATGAACCCCCCTATAAAGCATCAATTGCTGAACCATTTGATGCGACCTCTTCTGTTATTCAAGAAGAAATACGTGCTGAGGATCATGCTAATGAGAAGATTGTTTCCAAGTCAAGTGAGTCGAAAGTTCCAGTCAAAGTTGTGAAAGCAACTGAGACTAACTCAGACACACATGAGTTGGATAACAATAATGCCATGTCTACTATGCATAAATTGCCTGCTGTTAATCACTCTCATAAAGCATGTGGTGTTTCTAATTGTATGTCTTGTGCTTTTAATATGATGTATGCTTATTTTAATGGTAAGCATGTGTCTAATGATAAGACTACTCCTCATCAGCATGTGAATAACAAGAAGCATGATAGGTCTAAGACTGCTAGTCCTTCTAAGGCTAGAAAGGAGACATTTGTGCCTAAGCTTAAACAGAAATTTGTTAAGGCTGTTTACAAGGTCAAATGTTCAGTCATTGAGAAAGTTGAGACAATTAAAATTAAAAATGTTGTTTTGCCTGACAAAGGACAGTTCTACAAGTATGCCGGGCCCAACCAAGTTTGGGTTCCGAAGAAGGTCTAATCCATTTGAAGTACAGGGCATTAAACAGGTGTAACCGGTAGTGTGGATTCTTGACAGTGGATCATCAAGACATATGACCGGAGATAGAGCCCTGCTATCAAATGCGGATTGAGAAAGCTGGCCCCCTGGTTACCTTTGGAGATAATAGCAAAGGTTTATCTGAGGGATATGGCTGTTTGCAAGCTGGGAATGTTATCATTGTAATTTTGTATATTGTGCTAGGTTATTATCAGGAAGCAGTATCCAACATATAGCACCAGTGACGAGACTTGGGAATATTACGACATATCAAGCACCTGCTGCACATTACACTTGGAATTGTACACTAGTAAGATGTGTACAAGTGTACTCCTGGTTGGTGAGTTAAAAGAGGAAGTCAGTGCACCACAGTTCATGGACTTTGCAGTAGCAGATCTATTGGACTATGCAATCTCTTCTTCACAATCTCACTTCAGGTTGGTATGAACTAGTATACTGCTCAAGCAATCGTCAACGACATGGTATGGCACTCTAACTGCAGCTACAGTTTTATATGAATAAGTAGAGTCGTCATATTAATAACTATCTTATCACTAGGCACAATCATATTGTTTTATATGTGCAGTGGTATATTTTTTATTATACAACATAACAATTAGTATCTAAAGTACTTGACAAGTATCGGTCAATGATATGTTGTTAACATTATGTTACAGATATTTGTAAGCTTTTGACATGAATGAGAATTACTTAGACTTTACCCTAAGTGATCAATGTTTTATCAAAAACTCATTCATATTGAAAAACAAAATCAAACTTCTTTCTACATTAGTGATTTCTTATGTCATGTAAAATCTTTTGAAATCACTATTATAAATCATTTTCTCTCTATCACCATATGTTCTGTATTACAGGTTCAGTCTCCAATGACTTTCTTTCATTGACAGTCATGAGGTTGAAAACCCACAACGTCTATCCCAGACTGTAAAGACAAACACAAAAACAGAACCAACCAACACTCTCTTACCACTAAATGTAGTATGAATGAGCGTGAGGGAGATAGTGCCTAGTGCACCACATAAGGAAGGTTCTGTAGTCAACCCAGTAGCTCTGTCTCATACATAGATGAGTAGTATTTAAACCGAGACAACTGCTAGCCCCCATACATCTTCTCAAAAAGATGTAATGGCTGAAAAGGCACTAAAACAGTTACTAGATTCATTCTCTCAACAGGGTGCGTCTATTGAATTTTGCCTGTCGGCCAAGGTATCTGATGTAGTGTCACCACTTCAAACATAATCAATTCTTGATGCACAAGGAGAGGTTACACACACAAAGGATGAGTTGACGGAAACAAGAGTTTCGACCATTTTAAGGTCAGATTCGATTGTTCAAGGTTCGTTAGTGGACCAATTGCCTTTACAGGTGTTAGGAGAGGATACTGATCCAAAAGCCATATGTCAGTGGTCAGTGTCTACCTCCCCAGGCTTAAATCCCCTGGATGCATCTGCGGATAGTGGATCTGACATAGGTGCAGATCGGCAACTTGTTGACAATGATTCAGATATTACCTGATGAGTCACAAGGAAATGTCTTCACAGACATTAGAAGGGAACTTTGATCTTTATGCTAAATTCGTTGGATCATTGTTTACCTTCCCAGAATTCAAATCTGGAACCCTAAAAGGGAAACTAGCAACTTGTAGATTATGACTCAGATTTATCTGACGAGTTTAACAAGGATGGGGATTTGTGAACTCCCATTGCACCACCTGTGACCTCCTTAAGGATGGCTAAGGTGATTTTCCTTGCAGGTATAGCTGATTTTTGGAGCTATGAGAGGAGTGATACACTTGTGAGAATGAGTGTAAACACGAGTGGAGAGAAGAGTGAAACACATGTGAGGTACACTAAAACACAATCACACACTCACAGTGAGGAAGAAAAAGAAACTACTTGTTATTTCTTTTCCAACCAAGTGAAATATGAGAACTCCTTCAGACGATGGCATACATTCCTTCTTTAAGGGGGAGATAGAAGCTTAAGTAATAGTTTGGAGGATTCCTCAACTAAGGGGGAGAAATAGCAGGGAGGAAGAAAAAGATCCTAAAAATGTACACTACACCACACCATTGTTGTTTCTAACTACGGATCCTATTGTACGGGAGAGGTGGTAAACACAAGGTGATTTCCTAGTAAGGGAAGAAGCTGTTAGGGGAGTACCATTGGTTTTTATCTGCGGATCCTATTGTACGGGAGAGGTGGTAAACGAAGGTGATCTTCTTTAATCAGTTGATTCTCATAGGGGGAGAAGCAAGAGATATAGGCTTCTCAACAGGAAATGTGGTTGTACAAATGAAGATGGAACTACTTGAAGATATGTTCAGTCTAGAGGAACATCTACTTGGAATCTGGAAAATGTTAAATCTAGTCCAGAACTTTTCTACTATTTACTTTGCATGTATGTTTATATCTTTTTCTTATTTGTTAGTTGAGTTATCCTCTAGGTATTTGTGTGTTATTGTCTAACAAACAAATAGGGGGAGATTGTAAGTCATATGTCATAGCCTATTTGTATATTCGAGGATTCAACTCAACTCAAACAAGAATGTAATAAGTAAATAGTGGATCGACCGTCAGAGAGATCTCGCAAAGTAATATCTGTCAAAGGATTCAGAAACAAGGTTCATCTACAGACTTGAGGAGTTAATTCACTGGAAGAAGTTCAAGAAGTTGATCATGCCTTAGTGATATAAATCAAGATCGTGGATTTAATCAAGTGACAGAGATCTCGTCAGAGTATCATTAATTACAAGGATTTAATCTGAAGAAAATCAAAGTGTCAAAGTCAAGACATGAAGAAACGTCACGGAAGTTAGTCACTCATGAACCAGACAGTACATCGAGTGTCAACATTGAAGTGGTGGAATTGATTCATAATTTCAATGATTTTCAGAAGATATTCAGAAGAATGGTTGCTGCTCAGGATTAGTATTAATTCTCTATTAATTAATTAAGTCATATAATTTAATTAAGAAAATAAATTATATCTGCAAAGATTAATTTATTGATTAATTAAATTAATTGATTAATTAATTCTGAATTAATATCTAGAATTTTCAGAATTTTTAATTGGTTAAAATCTGTTTTAATTCCAAAAAGACAACTGATTGTATTAGTATGACAATCGGTATGACAATCAATAGTCATACCGAAAGTCATGCTAATTCAGTTGATTGTCTTACCAGAATTATTATTAGATTAAAAGCACTTATTAATTCAGCAAAAACAATCTGCTTGAACTACTATGACAATCGGTATGATAATTGATTGTCATACCGAAAGTCTTGCTAGTTTATTCTGATTGTCTTGCTAGTTCTAAAGATTGTCACACCGAAAGTCTTACTGAGCAAAGGATTGTCATACCAGATCAATTTTCCATTCGGCTGTTTGATAAAAGAAGCAGAAGACCAAGTCATTAAAAATACACAGAAAACATCCAAGAACAAAAAGAAAGCAGCCGCCTTGAAACATTTTATTCTTCATCTGCAAATCATCAAGATTAAATTCTAGTTTGTTAATGTTAAATTCAACCACTAGAATTATTTATCTTGTTCTTGTGTAACAATCTAGCGGATCAAAATCCCTAGAACTTAATCTCAAATCGCGTTTAGCATTTGATTCTAATTATTGCAAAAATAGAAAAAGTTCATGTCGAATTTATTCTAGATTTGTGATAATTGATTTGAGATTAATACCTTGTAATTGATATAGTTGTTGTAACACCTTTCAAGTTTAATAATATTTTTATTTAACTTGAATTTTGTTTCACATTTTTTATTCCGCATTTAATTCGATTATTCGGTGCTGTTTGTATTCAACCCCCCCTTCTACAAACACATTGGGACCCAACAAACTTCATCTTTTAAACTTATATCTAGTTAATAATTGTCTTATGAATGACAAAGATTTTCAGAAAAACGTTGAGACAAGGTTAGATATATGAGATCACCTTGCAACGATATTTTTATACAGTTATACACTGGAACTTTGTGTGTATTATGCATGGAAGAGGACTTCCAATATTTTGAAAAGTATATATGTATATATACTGAATATTTTGTGACTTCATCGCATTAAGATATCAACTTGGTTCATTTCTTTTGACCAAGACTTTCATGAGTACTATGAGAAGGCTCATATATTATTAATCATTATACATATTATTTTGGTGGGCTTGCTGCTCACCCTTGCTTTCTTCTTTCATCACACAACAACAGATAGAAAAGATGAACAGGACCAAGCTCCCGATTCGCAAGCGATTAGGAAACGTTCTGCAGTTTTCTATAGGCGTTGATGTCACTGTAGCTGAGGTAGGAACTACCAATAGGCTAGGCTTTCAACTTTTGATGTACCAGACTTATGTATCTTTATCAATTGTAATAATGGCAAAGAAATGTAAATTTATTCAGAAAACCTTTTAAGGTGTATTGGCAGATAATTGTGGAATAAAATGACTTGTGGTTATTTTTGGATGTTCATCTCTGAGACTATAACGTGTGGTGTGTGTGTTTATTGTGGGGTCACAGTACAGAGTAGTTGAGTAATTATTAAGATTGGGTGTTATTAAGGGAAATGGAACTCGTGACAACCCGGATCCCCGACCCCGGATTTGGGGGTGTTACAGAAGTGGTATCAGAGCTAAGCGTTATAAACCTCAGAGATGATGTGACGTTAAGATAATAAGTTCACAAAGATAATAAGAACTCTTGCTAAGTTCATAGTCGGGCTACCTAACGTAGTACCGACAGTTAAAACCCTTATGGGAACCCTTATAAATATCGTGATAGTAGGGTAGTTCGTTATCGTATATGGTAGCGGGACTCCGAACCCTGAGGTTGAGAAGTGACAGCGCGATGATGTTTATTACTAATTGGAGATCGGATTGTGGATCCGATAGAGTGTCCTAATGCAGGACCGGATGATATTGATATTGAGGATGTAGCGGTTGAGGATGTTGTCCTAGAAGGGATAGTTGCTGAGGAGGATCCCATGGAGGATCCTGACAAGAATGAATAAGGGACCACTGATGAATTGATGACCATGGTTAGGTCGACTACCAGAGGTAGGATTGGTCGGTCACTACCGGAGGTTCGTTCAAGTTTGTAAAGATAGTAGCCCCTTTAACGCGGCTTACTCGTAAGACTGAGAAGTTCGAATGGACAGAGAAATGTGAGAACAACTTTTAAGAACCGAAGCAAAGGTTAGTGACGTTCCCTATGTTGGCGTTGCCGGATGGAAAATGAGATTTTGTGATGTGTAGTGACGCTTCGCATAAGGAATTAGGGTGCTTCATATACAGCACAACAAGGTAATCGCGTACGCATCAAGACAATTAAGGGAATATAAAATTCGATATCCCCACCCATGAGCTTGGGCTCGTGGCAATAGTTGTGCCCTAAATATTGGAGGCACTACTTGTATGGAGAGAAGTACGAGATTTACACAAGCCATAAGTGCTCTAGTGCATTTTCACGCAGAAAGAACTCAACATGTGCCAAATGAGGTGGTTAGAGCTAATCAAGGATTACGATTATGAGATTCTTTATCATTCGGGGATAGCCAATGTGGTGGCTGATGCTCTTAGTAAAAAGGAGAGACTCAAGATGATAATGTCTTTGAGAGAGTTTATAAGAGATTTTGAGAAAATGGAAATAGAAGTGAAGGTAACCGGAGCCGGTACCGAAAAGCTGTTTGAGATTGCAAGATAGACCGAATTATTGGAAAAGAACATATTGTGCCAGAAAAAGTGATGAATGAAGGTAGAGATCCAACAAATAGATATGAGATTAATACCGAGAAAGATGATAAGGGAATAATGAGGTATTCCTATAGAATTTGGGTTCCAAATGTTTAAGAGCTTAAAGATGAGATCCTAGATGAAAGTCATAGTTCAAGGAATAAGATTTAGGGCAAACCCTGAATGTGATAGTCAGAGAGGACGCCATCAAGATAGAAGGAACCCATAACATAATGAAGTGGAAAATGAGGATTTTAACGTATAAGATAACCCCAAGTATGGGAGAAGGATGAAACATTTCATACTGAGAAAATAGAAGTCGAGCAAGATAAGGAGACCCGAGACGGTACTCCTATATGAAATTCATGGACCTGTCTAAACAGAACTTATACTTTTATTCCCAACCACCACCTTGAGGAAACAATGCGGTAGGAAATCCTTTCACGACCTTTAAGTCACTAAGCTCTCAGAGTTCCAAGGAACAGTTTGACCCAGTTGAGGCAAGAGCCTGGCTAAAGGAAATATAGGAATCATTTGAGATTCTAAATGATGGACGAATCACAAAAGACTATTTTTGTCACTTACCCTCCTAAGAGAAGGGCCACCACTGGTGAAAGACCAAGAAAGGCACGGAGCCAGAGGTTAGAATAAACTGATTAAAGTTCAGTCAATTGTTTTCGGGAAAGTAATTCCCAAGGTTATGGAGATAGTGTAAAAGCTTTAGAGTCAGAACAAAAGCGGACGAGTATGATGAAATATGAAGCTAAGTTGTAAAAGTTGTCAAGATTCGTTCTGATGACAAGAATCCCAGAACGATGTGATGCTTGAAGTCAATGATTAGTGGGTTCATGAAATAATGATAAGAGAAAGGAAAATAAAAAGAAACTGAAGTGGAAAGGAATATAAAGGCAGTAGAGTGTGAGGAATGATAAAGGAGTTGGGTATGAGGAAACCCTAAAGACTCGTAGCAATAGAAATAGAAAAGTATGTAATCGTCAGGATGAGGGTGATTCACCATGAGTTAAAATTGATGGTGGAAGGCATAAGAGATACATATATTTTATCCCCTGTAAGTTGGGAGGATTCGAGGAAACCTTGAGATAGTTCGAAGGATAAATAATAAGACGCAGATAGACTGAGGAGACAAGGAAGTAAGAAATTAGGAAAATTGGATGAAGGAAGTGACCTTCAAGAATATGAAGTGTAAGACCGGTGGCATGATACCCAGAAAGGGAGACGCCGGGTATGAAAGATATCCCAATATTGAGATGACTGTTGAGATAAATAAAAGAGGTAAATGAGTAGTTAGAACTAAAAGGTTCACGTTGAACACGACAAACATCTTCTAGAACATCCCTGTTATCATTACTGAATCAGGAAAGAAAAGCGGATAACCGTTCTTATCTTTTGGAGGCCATATTGATTGACCTCATTTTGAATACAGATGTTATTGTAAACTTAGGCATATACTATCGAGGTGGGAATGATTGAATAAGATACCCTTATCAGGGATATATGACTTGATTTATCCATGGAAGGATGCATGTACCTTTTAAAGGTGGAATTAAGGATAGAACATCGGTAACTTAAAATGAATCCTCGGGGAATGCATAAAGGTTGGAATTTCACCCTTAATAGGGATAGTGTGAGTTTTGACAGTATGAATTGGAAAGGATTAAGGTAATAACAACCTTTAAGAATCAGTGGAGAAATTTTTCAGAAGTATATAGACAATGATTCTGGTATTAATAAATGGTATCTTGATATGCCCTGTATCTAGGGAATACGGGAGGAACGATTCAAGGATAACCTTAGAGGTTTTACAAGGAGAAAGGTAATATTCAAAATTCTCAAAAATATAAATGTTGATAAAGGAAATATGACGTAATTATAATGATGCCAAGTGGGGCACGTGTTAAACCACGAGAAGGTATGGATCGAACCAGTAATGGTCGAAGTTGTTCAGGGCAATTAGGACTTAAGATAAAAAGATGTTCTAATTATGATTGAGAGTCAGTCGTGACAGTGATTAACCTCTAAAGACTGAGGCAATAACTTATGGAAAAATGGTAATATTTTTTTTTACTCATCAGATTTTAAGGAAAACATCTTCACATAAGCTGTGATTGAAATAAGGTAGAAAATTTATTTGGAGGTGGTTAAAATTACATTGACTGTAAGGAAATTTTACTATCAGGAAAGGCCAAAGAGGTGGCCGACACTTTAAAGGTAAGAGGATAATTATAGGCGCTTGTGCCAAAGGAATACAGTGATGATGGTTAAAGCTATGCAGGTTGTATTATGGTTTGAAAGATTGATATTCCTTCTGATGACTGTGCAATACCCAACCGTAATAGTAGTTGGTAAAGGTTTAATTCGTGTAATCGCCATGAGCGGGCTATCTATCTCAGAAGGTACTATCTTGAGAATAATCCAGGACAATATTTCAAAAAGGACTAGACGAACCTTTGAGTTAAGTCTTCTATCGAAGGCATATGATTAAGAATGGTATTAACCTGCTATCGTTGCTTTGATTGAAACTCTTCTGCAATTTTATCTGCTTCATGTCATGTATGTATGGCGGGATAAGGAGTGTTCTTCATGAATCATGAATGGTGATTATGTTACCTCCTTAGAAGGATTTGATACGACATGTATGGACTCCGTATGGTTAGATATTAAGATTTCATGGAAAGTGAATGACGACAGTAGGTCAGTGGTGGACCATAGTAATGCAGCAATGATTCTGCGAGTAATGAGCTGATTACAACCATGAGAGTTGTATTGGAATGGATGTTGAGATTGAGTACCACTAATCGGGTCGTGGTGGTGTATAAGTTATCATTGATAGACTAATTAAGTCGATTATCTACCTATGATATATTTATTCCTTCTTATCGATAAAGAGTAGTATTACCCATACGAAGAAGGTTGCGGTATAGAAATGGATTCTAGTAATGATGAGGTCTAGAATGAGATCCCAGATTCAATTTTCGATATCGAGGGAGTTTCAAAGGTGATTGTGTATAAGCTCAAGGAAGAGCATGGGTCCATAGAATGATGGATGGAATGGCGAAAATATTTAGGCATGTGAAATGCGATGCTATAATACTTGATGTTGATATAAATACATATATGTTTTGTTCTCCTATGACAAACCTCTATAGTTCAGAGGTAGGTTCCAAGCCAGATATTTTGTGGCAGTATATTTTTTCATATATACAATTCTCTTCAATTCGTTCTTTTCTCTTCTTTTCATTTCATGTAAGCTGAGATGTTACGACCGGCATTTTATGTAATATTATTTGTGAATTTGGTATAATATTAAGTTAAATAAAAATATATTCAATGCTTGTACGTTTGTGTGAGTGAAAATTTCTGCATTATAAATTTGCTTTGGGTAGTATATGATTTTTCAAAGCAAGAATTTATTTAATTTCTTTATTTTTGATTTATAAGGAATATTCTAAGCTTTGGAAAAATTTTCTTTTAAAAGACATTTTGTACACAAATTGTGAAAATGATTTTATAAAGTCTCTAAAAATACAAGTTAATTTATGGTATAAATTTTATAATTTTTGAACTTGCATTTTATTATATAAAAATAAATCTTTGAAAATTAGTTGCTTAATAATTATCAAATTACATGATTACCCTTGCATGCAAACTCTCTTCTATTCAACCAAGGGGCAAGGAGGGCAATTCCAACCCCACTCACTTTCATTTTACTAGCCACATTACTATTTTGTCCTTGCATGCAAATCTACCTAACTATGATTGGAAGGTTACTATTGTAATTTCTCTCATCCACTCACTTATGGGCAAATAAAAACCAAGTAAACATGACAAGCACACCACTTTCACTCCACCATTTCCACACTTCTCCTCCCTCCTCCCTCTCCTCTCGGCCCTCCCCCTCTCCTCTCGGGTTTTTAGCCGAAAACCTACCCCCTCCCCTTTTCTTCATTCCACATTCAAGTTTCCACCTTCCATACAAGTAAATATTACTTCCTATATCATGATCATTCATATTTCAAAGAGTTTTGAGTAGAAAGTTTAAGTTTAAGGGTTGCATGTAAAGGTTTTAGTGAAACTCAAAATACAATCTTGATTCTTATGGATTTAAGGTTGTTTTCGAGAGGACTACAATAAATGGATAAGTGCCAAGTCTTGAAAAGGAAACTCTTGATGATTTAATGGCCATTTCCATCCATTTCATTCGGCCATGACCATATGGGAGCCGAATGAATGGTCCTTGAAATCATTCTTGTTGTTTTGTTCAATTTTTGCATGTTTATGTGATAATGACTTGAATTTTGTGGTGAAAATTTGATAAAACTCCTTGCATGCTAAGTGATCATCTAGGTATACCTTATGCTAGGCTTGCATGTCAATTTTAAGATGGAATATATGTAGAAAATATGTTGTTTTGGTTTGAAAAACCCGAAGGCATGCATGCATGTGGAATTCTCTTAGTTTGTTGTAAGATTTTGATCATTTGGAAAAGATTTTGTTAGTGAGCCTTAATTTCAGTAGGAATAATGTGATAATATTGATTTATGCTTCTTGTTGCATGGTAATAATTTGTGGTTATCTTTTATAAAAATATATATCTTGTTGTTTCAAAAGCATGAAGATTTGCGATTTGTTAAGAGTAGTCTCTTTTGTTTTGCCATAATTGCACCTTAGGTAAGGATGATCTCACCAAGGTTATTTTGAGAAAAAGGGAGTTAGTTCAGTAGAATACCAAGTATAGGTCTTGGTTTAAGTATTTAGTTGTTGTTAGTTGGGTTTGTCAAGTCAAAACCTTGGAAAATGAGAAGTTATAGTTTCTGCAGAAAAATCAGTTTAGTACCCTGAGGTTTAGAGTGAGTTTTGACCATGTCATTGATGTGCACTTTGAGGCCCAAGCCACCAGAAGTTAGTATGGGGAGTATATAATAGGTTTTAGGAGTTGGTTGGAGGTTTGCATGTCATTTGGTTAGGTGCACAAGTAGAATAACAAAATCTGTCCAGCAGGGGACAGTTTTGTTGCAACTTAGAAATAGGGAGATTTGGCCATGTCATGGGTAGGCCCTCATTAGGCCCAATTGGGCCTTAGTTAGAGGGTATGTCAGAGAAGTTTTTCCAACCATAGTTCATAGGATATGAGCTAGAACCATGTGTCACAAGTTAATTCAAGTCAGGGCATTTTCTGCCCAGAAAAACAGGGGTACCTTGGACTTTTAGCTTAGGCCCAAGAAGGCCCAAGCCAGGCCTTTGAGCCACATCAAGCTTGTGAGATGCCCTTAGGTCAGGAGAGTCTTGTGTAAAAATTTTGAAGAAAAACTTGTAGTTTAAGAGTGTCTAATGCACTCAAGAAACCTTAGTTACCATTCTGAAATTTGCACCAGTGAGCACTTTCACTTATCACATAGTTTTAGGATACTTAGAAGTGAGTATTAGGTCGACCACCATAGTTGTAAGATAGTATAAGGTCAGTAGAACAAAAGGCACAAGTGAGGGTCAATAGGTTTTGGATAATTTAGGAAAGGCACATTGAGTTAGGAAGCCCAAATTCGAAGACTTCGTTTAGTTAGCGACCAAGTAACTTAAGTGGTGAGTCGAGATCATCCAAGCCTAGTGTGGCATTATGGTGTATATGATGTTATTTGGTATTAATATACGATATGTGATTATGTGGCTACGTGTGTACATTTGAAAATATAAATGGTGGATATGAATTAAGTGTGTATAGGCCTAAGTGACATTCATGTTTAATTTCGGGTTGTAAATAGGTTAAGATGGAAAGAATATATTATAATGAGGATTATTATTATTTATGTAGGATCTCGAGACGAGGGAAAACTTGCCATAAAAGTCGAGTGAAGCTCCAGTTGTTGCTCCTACCAGTCAGACCAGACCAGTCTATCTCAAGGCAAGTGATTCAACTTGACCTTCGCATTTACTGTAAACAGTTCATATATATATCGATGCAATTATCCTGAGTCATTTTGATATATTTAAATCAAGAGTATCTTTTGTTTATCTTTGAGTTACATAGAGATGCCATGAACCCTCGAGTACGTATTGCAAGTAGTTCAAAAGTCTTTCATGATAGTTTAATGCCATGATAAAATAGAGATGTGTTATAATACCTTATTGATCCTTTTGATTATCATGCTATTGATCCCTGAGAAATCTTGATGTTGCACCCTGATGCTTTGATTCAACTCTTGAAATAATCTCGATAGAAACTTTATCTTGATACCTAAAAGCCAATCTTTTCTTAAATTCATTCATGATTGTTTGATAACCCTATCCTTACCCTAAAGCTTGATACCCTGTTATATCTTGAGCTGATGATCACTTCCTTTATATTTTAGCACCTCTATCCTATTGGAACCAGTGATGCTTATCTTCTTGATGTTCTAATACCTATACCTTGTCTACAACCATTGCTTTAAGCCTAGTTTGGCATTACTCTTTCATATTATCCAGTAGCCTTGCTTAATTTCCTTGTCAAAATTCTTGTTTATGGAAATCTCTCGATTACCCTAATATAGTAAAGTCTAGTGGATCATGGCCCTGAGATTTAGTGTCATATTTCCAGTGTTTCAAGTTGATCTATAATCCCCTGATAAAAAAAAATGATTTCAGTCAAAAGAGATTTTGTCATAAATCGGCATCAGTTTTCAAAATGAATAAAATGTGGATTTTTCAGTCCCAAAGGGGGACAAATGTTTTCTTGAATGGTGGATCTGGACTGAGACGCGAGTCCTTTCCACACTTATATTAGGCTTAAAAGTTGCCTAGGGATTCCCAATAATGTTTTAGAACCCAGCGAGGTTCGGGATTACTTCGCGGCTGATCACCGGCTGTAATCCGTAGCGTCATAAAATGATTTTGATTAAGAATGGTTTTAAAATTTGTTTTGATGCAAGCAAAATGATGCCAACCCACATAAGTTTTATCTCTCGATTATCATTGATTATGTCATTCCATTGTCATTCCTAAAGGTATATCTCGATTTATGCTTTGCGTTGTATTGTTAGCACTTGTTGAGCTTTTGGCTCACTTCTTGCTTTACCCTGATATTACAGCTAGCAGCCATGGTTAGATTCAAGCAGACTGCCCGTAAGACCTGTGATGCTGATGCTTATGTTCGAGCTCAGGTAGAATAAGTAATAATAGTTGTGTGAGGACTCGGTATTTGTAATCAGATGTAATAGTTGGTAGTGTTGGGCTGTTCCAAACCCTAAACTGTAAGATCTTGGATTTTGGTTGTGTAATACTCATTAAAATGATGTAATAGCTATAATTATTTTGCTATTTAAGTTGGGGGTGTGACAGGTTTTGGTATCAGAGCTACGGTTTAGAGTCCCTGGACAGCCCAAATAGGTTATAGGATTTGTGTGTAGGTTATAGATATTACGCGAGAGAGAAGGTAAAGTAAATTATTATTAATACTCCTCTTATTGGTTGTCAGCAAAGGGCGCATTCCTCGTCATCCTCTGGGTCGGACGACACTATTGCTTTCTCCGTGTATGCTGAGTTGAGGCGCGAGTTCGACATGCTTCAGGGCAAGTACGACCGACTGATAGACCGACTGAAGAACGTGTATCCGGACAGCCGAAACTACGAAGGGAAGCCCAAGGAGCAGATGATTGCGAGACTTGAGACCTTGGTTCGGTACGTCAACACTAAGCTTGAGGAGATGCCAGCACACCGGGACCGTACCAGCCAGTATGTCATTCAGATGGTGGCGGATGAACTCCAGAGCATTGTGAAGACGCTTCGAGAGGAAAAGACTACCAAGCCCCGTTCAGATGGAGTGGAGCCTTAGTTCTTTCCATTTACCTTTCATGTTGTTGTACTATCAAACTCTATGGAATCCCTAGTTGATTCCGTCTTTCCTTTAAATAAGCCTGTTATTTCTAGAATCAGACTATGTCCCAATCCTATGTACTGTGACCTTTAAAATTTCAATAATTATGTGCTATTGTTCCATCTGCTCTCAACTGTTATTTTATGTTTTTATCATCATATCTGCTTAATTTGGAAACTTGACCCCATATGTAAATGCGAATGCCATGCGATACCCTCGAATCATTTTATCATTCATATTTGTTATGACACAACTCTTATTTCAGGATCATGCCTCCCAAAAAGAAGAACCCAACAACCACCTTCACCACAGACCCAAACATTCTTCAACTACTGGAAACCTTGCAACAGCAAACCAATGCTATAGCTCAACAACAACTAACTCTTCAACAATGAATTAAAAACCAAGATAACCGTGAGCCATATCAACCACCTGAACCACCAGTACCACCAAGACAAATTGTCACTTTCAAGGCTTTTCAGAATGTGAATCCACCTGTATTTCATGATACCACTGATCCAGTGATAGCAAACACATGGATCAAGGAGATGGAAAGGGCTTTTGAGTTGGTACAGTTAGGAGACGATCAGAAGACGCTGTATGCCACTTACTTCTTGAAGGGAGAAGTCATTTATTGGTGGGAATCAGTAAAAGCTATGGAAGTCACTCAGCAGATTTCTTGGGAGAGATTTAAGAAGTTATTTCTGGATAAGTATTACCCTAAGTACATGCAGAATCAGATGGAGCTAAAATTTCTTGAGTTAAAACAAGGGAACATGACTGTACTGGAATTTGAGAAGAAGTTCACTGAGTTGTCAAGGTTTGTGACAAAGTATACCAGCACTGAGGAAGAAAAAGCAAAGAAATTTCAGCAAGGATTGGAGCCTTGGATCAGAGATAGGGTGGCTATGTTTGAGCTTGAAACTTATGCGGGAGTAGTACAGAAAGCTGCTCTGATTGAGAATAATGGGATGCAGTCAAGGAAAGAGAGGGATAACAAGAAGAGGAAGGTTCCATTTTATGGAGAAAAGTCTGAAGCTGGAAGTTCGCAAGATCGGAATGTAAAGAGGATTGGTTTCCAGAAGGGCGGAAATTTTCAAAGGAAAGGAAATTTGGGCAAAAGGCAAGAATCAAAAGGGAACAATCAGGCAAGCCAAGGGCAAGTTGGAGAAAACAGGTTCCAGAGGCCAGAATGCAAGCACTGTGGAAGAAGGCACCCCGGAGTATGCAATAAGCTGAGTATGACCTGTTATAGGTGCAATCAGAAGGGACATTTGGCAAATGAGTGCAAGATGCCGAAGCCAGGAGTTACGTGCTACAAATGTGGGAAGACTGGACACATGGCTAGGGAGTGTAAGGCAACAGGACCAGTCAGAGCTCTGATGAACGTGGCAAGTACCAGTGCAAGCGTGCCAGCTGAGGTATTGGCATTACCTCCACCACCCGCACCAACCCCGCAAGCAACAGCAAGGACATTTGATCTAAAGATGAAAGATGCTGTTCAGAATTCTGAGGTGATAGCAGGTACACTTTTACTCAATAATGTCAAAGCCAAAGTATTGATTGATTCGGGAGCCACAAGATCTTTCATATCAGAATCTTTTGTTGATAAGATCCAATATGATAAAACGGTTATGAGTGAGGTAGTAAATATGGTAATTGCGAACCAAGAGAAGATTCCTGTGAATCAATTTTGTCCAAAATGTGAGATTGATATTTCGGGATATAAGTTCTCGGCCGACTTGATACTCTTCAAGCTGGGAGAGTTTGATATAATTTTAGGAATGGATTGGTTAGGAGAGAATAGCGCTCAGATAAATTGTAAGACCAAGAGAGTGTATTTAAAGACGAAGAGTGGAGAGAAGGTAGTATTTAAGGGACAGAGGCAAGAGCGACTATTTCTTACAATTATTCAGGCTAAGAAGTTACTTAGAAAAGGTTGTGAGTCGTTCCTAGCATATGTAGTGGATTCAGAGAGAGGCAACCCCAGCATGGAAGATATTCCTGTAGTTAATGAGTTCCCCGATGTGTTTCCCGACGAACTACCAGGCTTACCACCAGATCGACAAATTGAGTTCGAGATCAACCTTGCTCCAGGCACGGAACCAGTTTCAAAGGCTCCGTATAGGATGGCACCAGCAGAAATGAAAGAGTTGGCGAGCCAGCTACAAGAATTATTGGATAAGGGAGTGATACGACCAAGTACGTCGCCATGGGGAGCACCTGTTCTCTTTGTGAAGAAGAAAGATGGGAGTATGCGTCTATGCATAGATTACCGGGAGTTGAATAAAGTAACGATCAAGAACCGCTACCCGCTACCAAGGATAGATGACCTTTTTGATCAGTTAAAGGGAGCAAAATGTTTTTCGAAGATTGACTTGAGATCGGGATACCATCAATTAAAGATCAAGGAAGAAGATATTCCCAAGACCGCATTTAGGACCAGATATGGGCATTATGAATTCCTAGTAATGTCGTTTGGATTGACCAACGCTCCGGCCGCATTCATGGATCTGATGAATCGAGTATTTAAGAAGTATTTGGATAAATTTGTCGTGGTATTTATTGATGACATCCTTATTTATTCTAAATCGGAAGAAGAACATATGCAGCACCTCTGGATAGCATTGGAGATACTCCGACAAGAGAAGTTGTATGCCAAGTTTACCAAATGTGAGTTTTGGTTAAAGGAAGTTCAATTTTTGGGGCATGTTATTGGAAATGATGGAATTAAAGTGGATCCGGCGAAGATTGAGGCAGTTATGAGTTGGGAGAGGCCAAGGACTCCTACGGAAGTGCGAAGTTTTCTAGGATTGGCCGGATACTATAGAAGATTCGTCAAGGATTTCTCGAAGATCGCCACACCATTGACCAAGTTAACCAGAAAGAATCAAAAGTTTGAATGGAGTGCAGAATGTGAAAATAGCTTTCAAGGGTTAAAACAGAAGTTGGTAACAGCTCCGGTGTTGGTACTTCCCGATGATCAAGGGAATTTTGTAATATTCAGCGACGCTTCACATAAGGGTTTGGGTTGTGTGTTGATGCAACACAGTAAGGTAATAGCATATGCGTCAAGACAGTTGAAGCCGCACGAGTTAAAGTATCCGACGCATGACTTGGAACTAGCCGCCATAGTGTTCGCACTCAAGATTTGGAGACACTATCTCTATGGAGAAAAGTGTGAAATCTACACGGATCACAAGAGTTTAAAGTACATTTTTACTCAGAAAGAGCTCAATATGAGGCAGAGGAGATGGCTGGAATTGATTAAGGACTATGACTGTTCGATAAATTACCATCCTGGAAAGGCGAACGTAGTGGCCGATGCGCTGAGTCGGAAGGAAAGATTGAATATAATGATAACATCAAAAGAGTTATCCGAAGAAATCGGAAAATTTGAATTGGAACTTTGTGCTTATGGGAAAGTCAAAGAAGTTTGTCATGCAATGACCTTTCAGCCAACACTACTGGAAAAGATAAAGAAGTATCAAGAGGAAGTAATGGAAAAAGAGAAAAATCAGTTATCTGGAGAAGAGATTAATACTAAAAGGGATGAGCAAGGAATACTAAGGTTTTCATCCAGAATATGGATTCCCCATGTATCTGAATTAAAGAATGAGATCCTCCATGAAGCCCACCATTCGAAATTTTCAATCCACCCGGGAAGCACCAAGATGTATCAAGACTTAAAGAAGAACTTTTGGTGGCCAAATATGAAAAGAGACGTGGCAGAATGGGTTGCGAAGTGCTATACCTGTCAGAAAGTAAAGGCAGAACATCAACGACCAAGCGGATTAATTCAGCCCCTGAAGATTCCAGAATGGAAATGGGAAAATATCGCTATGGACTTTATAGTAGGACTACCACGAACAAAGTCCGGACATGACGCAATATGGGTTATAATTGATCGTCTTACGAAGTCGGCGCATTTCCTTCCAATAAATGAGAAGTCGTCACTGGACAAGTTGGTTCATCTGTATGTGCACGAAATCGTATTAAGGCATGGAGTACCTGTATCAATAGTTTCAGACAGAGATCCCCGATTTAACTCAAGATTCTGGAAGCAATTCCAGGAATGTCTTGGCACGAAGTTGAATATTAGCACGGCGTATCACCCGCAGACTGATGGCCAGAGTGAAAGAACAATTCAAACAATTGAAGACATGTTGCGCAGTTGTGCAATCGATTTTGCTGGAAGTTGGGACGACCACCTGCCATTAATTGAATTTTCATATAACAACAGCTATCATTCCAGTATCGGCATGCCACCATATGAAGCTTTGTACGGGCGAAAATGTAGATCACCAACAAGTTGGGATGAAGTAGGAGAAGGAAGAATTCTCGGCTCAGAATTGGTACAACAGTTGCATGACTCAGTCAAGTTAATTCAGAAAAGGTTGCTTGCTGCTCAAGATAGACAGAGGAAGTATGCGGATCCAGCGCGTAAGGATGTTCAATTCCAAATTGGCGAAGCTGTGTTGCTAAAAGTGTCACCTAGGAAAGGGTTGATAAGATTTGGCAAGAAAGGAAAGTTAGCACCTAGATACGTAGGTCCTTTTGAGATTTTGAGTCAAGTAGGAAAGGTGGCCTACGAGTTGGCCTTACCACCTCAGTATCAGCATGTGCATAATGTGTTCCATGTGTCGTTGCTTAAGAAGTACAATCCTGACGCTAGCCATGTGATAGAATATGAACCTGTAGAAATTCAGGCAGACCTGTCATTTGTGGAGCAACCGGTTAAAGTACTCGACTGGCAAGTAAAGAGTCTTAGAAATAAATCAGTAAAGTTAGTGAAAGTACTTTGGAGGAACCCTAAGGTCGAAGAGTCGACTTGGGAGTTAGAGTCTGATATGCGTTCCCGGTATCCTCATCTGTTCTCTTAGATTCTGAGGACAGAATCCCTTAAGGGGGAGAGGATGTTACGACCGGCATTTTATGTAATATTATTTGTGAATTTGGTATAATATTAAGTTAAATAAAAATATATTCAATGCTTGTACGTTTGTGTGAGTGAAAATTTCTGCATTATAAATTTGCTTTGGGTAGTATATGATTTTTCAAAGCAAGAATTTATTTAATTTCTTTATTTTTGATTTATAAGGAATATTCTAAGCTTTGGAAAAATTTTCTTTTAAAAGACATTTTGTACACAAATTGTGAAAATGATTTTATAAAGTCTCTAAAAATACAAGTTAATTTATGGTATAAATTTTATAATTTTTGAACTTGCATTTTATTATATAAAAATAAATCTTTGAAAATTAGTTGCTTAATAATTATCAAATTACATGATTACCCTTGCATGCAAACTCTCTTCTATTCAACCAAGGGGCAAGGAGGGCAATTCCAACCCCACTCACTTTCATTTTACTAGCCACATTACTATTTTGTCCTTGCATGCAAATCTACCTAACTATGATTGGAAGGTTACTATTGTAATTTCTCTCATCCACTCACTTATGGGCAAATAAAAACCAAGTAAACATGACAAGCACACCACTTTCACTCCACCATTTCCACACTTCTCCTCCCTCCTCCCTCTCCTCTCGGCCCTCCCCCTCTCCTCTCGGGTTTTTAGCCGAAAACCTACCCCCTCCCCTTTTCTTCATTCCACATTCAAGTTTCCACCTTCCATACAAGTAAATATTACTTCCTATATCATGATCATTCATATTTCAAAGAGTTTTGAGTAGAAAGTTTAAGTTTAAGGGTTGCATGTAAAGGTTTTAGTGAAACTCAAAATACAATCTTGATTCTTATGGATTTAAGGTTGTTTTCGAGAGGACTACAATAAATGGATAAGTTCCAAGTCTTGAAAAGGAAACTCTTGATGATTTAATGGCCATTTCCATCCATTTCATTCGGCCATGACCATATGGGAGCCGAATGAATGGTCCTTGAAATCATTCTTGTTGTTTTGTTCAATTTTTGCATGTTTATGTGATAATGACTTGAATTTTGTGGTGAAAATTTGATAAAACTCCTTGCATGCTAAGTGATCATCTAGGTATACCTTATGCTAGGCTTGCATGTCAATTTTAAGATGGAATATATGTAGAAAATATGTTGTTTTGGTTTGAAAAACCCGAAGGCATGCATGCATGTGGAATTCTCTTAGTTTGTTGTAAGATTTTGATCATTTGGAAAAGATTTTGTTAGTGAGCCTTAATTTCAGTAGGAATAATGTGATAATATTGATTTATGCTTCTTGTTGCATGGTAATAATTTGTGGTTATCTTTTATAAAAATATATATCTTGTTGTTTCAAAAGCATGAAGATTTGCGATTTGTTAAGAGTAGTCTCTTTTGTTTTGCCATAATTGCACCTTAGGTAAGGATGATCTCACCAAGGTTATTTTGAGAAAAAGGGAGTTAGTTCAGTAGAATACCAAGTATAGGTCTTGGTTTAAGTATTTAGTTGTTGTTAGTTGGGTTTGTCAAGTCAAAACCTTGGAAAATGAGAAGTTATAGTTTCTGCAGAAAAATCAGTTTAGTACCCTGAGGTTTAGAGTGAGTTTTGACCATGTCATTGATGTGCACTTTGAGGCCCAAGCCACCAGAAGTTAGTATGGGGAGTATATAATAGGTTTTAGGAGTTGGTTGGAGGTTTGCATGTCATTTGGTTAGGTGCACAAGTAGAATAACAAAATCTGTCCAGCAGGGGACAGTTTTGTTGCAACTTAGAAATAGGGAGATTTGGCCATGTCATGGGTAGGCCCTCATTAGGCCCAATTGGGCCTTAGTTAGAGGGTATGTCAGAGAAGTTTTTCCAACCATAGTTCATAGGATATGAGCTAGAACCATGTGTCACAAGTTAATTCAAGTCAGGGCATTTTCTTCCCAGAAAAACAGGGGTACCTTGGACTTTTAGCTTAGGCCCAAGAAGGCCCAAGCCAGGCCTTTGAGCCACATCAAGCTTGTGAGATGCCCTTAGGTCAGGAGAGTCTTGTGTAAAAATTTTGAAGAAAAACTTGTAGTTTAAGAGTGTCTAATGCACTCAAGAAACCTTAGTTACCATTCTGAAATTTGCACCAGTGAGCACTTTCACTTATCACATAGTTTTAGGACACTTAGAAGTGAGTATTAGGTCGACCACCATAGTTGTAAGATAGTATAAGGTCAGTAGAACAAAAGGCACAAGTGAGGGTCAATAGGTTTTGGATAATTTAGGAAAGGCACATTGAGTTAGGAAGCCCAAATTCGAAGACTTCGTTTAGTTAGCGACCAAGTAACTTAAGTGGTGAGTCGAGATCATCCAAGCCTAGTGTGGCATTATGGTGTATATGATGTTATTTGGTATTAATATACGATATGTGATTATGTGGCTACGTGTGTACATTTGAAAATATAAATGGTGGATATGAATTAAGTGTGTATAGGCCTAAGTGACATTCATGTTTAATTTCGGGTTGTAAATAGGTTAAGATGGAAAGAATATATTATAATGAGGATTATTATTATTTATGTAGGATCTCGAGACGAGGGAAAACTTGCCATAAAAGTCGAGTGAAGCTCCAGTTGTTGCTCCTACCAGTCAGACCAGACCAGTCTATCTCAAGGCAAGTGATTCAACTTGACCTTCGCATTTACTGTAAACAGTTCATATATATATCGATGCAATTATCCTGAGTCATTTTGATATATTTAAATCAAGAGTATCTTTTGTTTATCTTTGAGTTACATAGAGATGCCATGAACCCTCGAGTACGTATTGCAAGTAGTTCAAAAGTCTTTCATGATAGTTTAATGCCATGATAAAATAGAGATGTGTTATAATACCTTATTGATCCTTTTGATTATCATGCTATTGATCCCTGAGAAATCTTGATGTTGCACCCTGATGCTTTGATTCAACTCTTGAAATAACCTCGATAGAAACTTTATCTTGATACCTAAAAGCCAATCTTTTCTTAAATTCATTCATGATTGTTTGATAACCCTATCCTTACCCTAAAGCTTGATACCCTGTTATATCTTGAGCTGATGATCACTTCCTTTATATTTTAGCACCTCTATCCTATTGGAACCAGTGATGCTTATCTTCTTGATGTTCTAATACCTATACCTTGTCTACAACCATTGCTTTAAGCCTAGTTTGGCATTACTCTTTCATATTATCCAGTAGCCTTGCTTAATTTCCTTGTCAAAATTCTTGTTTATGGAAATCTCTCGATTACCCTAATATAGTAAAGTCTAGTGGATCATGGCCCTGAGATTTAGTGTCATATTTCCAGTGTTTCAAGTTGATCTATAATCCCCTGATAAAAAAAAATGATTTCAGTCAAAAGAGATTTTGTCATAAATCGGCATCAGTTTTCAAAATGAATAAAATGTGGATTTTTCAGTCCCAAAGGGGGACAAATGTTTTCTTGAATGGTGGATCTGGACTGAGACGCGAGTCCTTTCCACACTTATATTAGGCTTAAAAGTTGCCTAGGGATTCCCAATAATGTTTTAGAACCCAGCGAGGTTCGGGATTACTTCGCGGCTGATCACCGGCTGTAATCCGTAGCGTCATAAAATGATTTTGATTAAGAATGGTTTTAAAATTTGTTTTGATGCAAGCAAAATGATGCCAACTCACATAAGTTTTATCTCTCGATTATCATTGATTATGTCATTCCATTGTCATTCCTAAAGGTATATCTCGATTTATGCTTTGCGTTGTATTGTTAGCACTTGTTGAGCTTTTGGCTCATTTCTTGCTTTACCCTGATATTACAGCTAGCAGCCATGGTTAGATTCAAGCAGACTGCCCGTAAGACCTGTGATGCTGATGCTTATGTTCGAGCTCAGGTAGAATAAGTAATAATAGTTGTGTGAGGACTCGGTATTTGTAATCAGATGTAATAGTTGGTAGTGTTGGGCTGTTCCAAACCCTAAACTGTAAGATCTTGGATTTTGGTTGTGTAATACTCATTAAAATGATGTAATAGCTATAATTATTTTGCTATTTAAGTTGGGGGTGTGACATGAGAAGAACAACCCTTCCAGAAAGGGGAGGTATTGCCGAATGACTATCTATCTGTGTGATAGAAGCCTAGTAGGATACCATCTATTGTTTAATTGCTTGTCAAGTACTAAAGGCTGGCCACCTTCTGTACTAACTATGCGATATAACAAGTGTTCATGATCATAGTGATCTCTCAATAAATTCTTTTACTTCTATATGAAGGATTAAGCTTTCAAAAATAGAAACAACTGAAAAAGGAGTAATAAAGTGGTGGTAGTATGCGGAATGGAAACACATTCGTGATACTAAGGTTGACGTGGTTATTAAAAGGTTATAGAACGCTAGCGAGCAAAAGTATAACCCGTATAATATTAGGAACGGAAGGTAGTAGCGATTATGAACTGGAAAAGAATGGGTATTGAGAAGCAAAAGTTCTAATGCTAAAAGCTATAATGAGAGTCTGTGCAATAGACTTGAAAGAATTTGGAATGATCACTTAACACGAATTAAGTTATCTTACGACAATAGATCATGTGTCAGTATTGAGATATCGCCTTATGAGATCCTTGAGGGAAGACAATGTCGATCTCCCTTATGTTAGGATGAAGTTGTAGTGCGCAAGATGCTCGGACCCGCAGTAGTCCAAAGGACCAGGGATATAATAGATCTAATCAGAGGACGGCTGGTAGTAACCCAAGATGGACATAAGAGGTATGCTGATTTGACTCAAAAAGGACAAAGAGTATGAAATAGGGGGACTAGTAATGTTATAGGTATCCCCTTGGAAACCCTTGGAAAGGATTGATGAGGTTCGGAAAGAAAGGAAAGCTAAGTCTACAATTTGTTGGACCCTTGGATATATAAAGACGTTTGGGAAGTTAGCATATGAGCTAGCCCTACCCCCGAACCTGTAGCAAATTCATAACGCGTTCCGCGTATCAATATTAAGGAAGTGTAATTCGGATGCCAGATAAATAGGGGCATAGGAGCGCATAGATATGCAACCCGACGTAACCTATATGGAGCAACCAGGAAGGGTTATAGAGTGAGAAGGAACGAGTGCTTAGGAGAAGGGTTATCAAACTAGTAAGAGTTTGATGGTAGAACCACAATGTGGGAAAATTGACTTGAGAGTTAGAAAGTGCAATACTAAGAAAGTATCCCTATTCATTTCTATCTGATTCTGGGACGGAATCCTTTTAAGGAGGGGAGACTTTAATAATCCCAATTTTTGGGAAATTTTTTTGAAACCCTTATGAATAGTGTTTTTGCTGATTGAGAAAATTTTTCATGCCACACTATGTAGGGGTTCTGATATGGATATTCTGAGGTTTTATTAGTACTCTATATGGTATATAAGTGTATGCAAAGATCGTCAGAATCCAATTCCGAACACTTTGATTTTTCCCAGAAATACACTAGATACGGAGAGAATTGAGTATAAGGTAACAGGATAAAAAGGATTTAAATTAAAGGATTATAATAGAGGATCATAAAAAGGAATATAATGTATTGAGAAAGGTTAAGGGAACCTAAGTAATAAGATCCCGGGTATGATCCCTCAAACGATAAACGAAAACGAAAGTTAAGCGAACTGTATAACAGATCAGCGGTCATTAGGCAAACAATTAGAAGCTAATCAAAGAGATTAGAAGGGATGATGACATAGCAATGTGACATAAGCATGACATAAGGGGAAGGAGATGTGGTTGATTTAAAACCACACAAAGTCAAGGCTAGAAAAGTAATTAACCAAAAACAAGACAAAAAGCAACCAACCAAGCCAAAACATTTCATTTTCATCAAAAAACACAAAACCCCCATTTTCTTCTTCAAGCTCTCGGCCTCTTTTCTTAAAAAATGAAAGTCCAAGCTCCTCCACTTACTATTTAGCAAGGTAATTATCCTAGCTTCTCCTAGTTAAGTTACATACTTCCTATAAGTTTAAGCTTCTAATTCCAAGCCAATCTTTTTCTATAAATCAAGGAAGAAGATGGTGAATAGTACTTTCTTGAAATTATTTTTTGTGTTCTTGATTTCTTTGAAAGAACAAGCTTGTAGGAGGTTAGATTAAGGCTTCCATGGGCATTCCAAGGATCTTTCATGGATTAAAAGCTTCAAGGAAGGTATAACTCTTCATGATCTTAGCTTTAAGTTTTGTTGTTTAGATTTCCTAATGTTTAGATGAAGGGTTAGGGTAATGGGTGTGTAATCATGTTTAAAGCTTGTTATGAGTATTTTAGTTGGTGAGAGGCATGATTATTGTGTGTTTAGAGATTGGTTGATTTTGTGATATTTTTGGAGTTGGAAATCTTGGTTAATTAGTCAATGAACTTAAGTAAAACTCTTAGTTCATAATTGGGAAATAAGTATGAATTGGTAACATTGATTTGATGGGGATGTTGGAGTGTGTTTTGGATGGATGTTGGTTGTATGATTGATTTGGGGTTGAATTGTGGTTGGTTTTGAATGGTTTAAATTTGGGAAATCACGTAAGCATAGCCGTCGTAACGTCCGATTTTCTTTAGACTGTTTTTGTGCATAACATTAGGACCCGAGAACCCCCTTCTAGATTATGACCATTGCCATTTCTAGATAGCTCGTGTTACAAGCTTCGTTTTGATATGTGGTTCGTTTGATTCCGATGTACGGTTTAGGAGAAACGGCCGTGTTAAATAATGACGTTTTGCGAACGAAACATTACCCCTCGCCTTACTTTGAAACATAGGTTAAAGACCTTAAATGACTAATTGGAGTATGAAACATTTATGTAAAGTGTAATAGGCAGTTGGTAAGACACTCGCGAAGGAATCGCCTTAAAACTCGTAATGGTTAATTTATTAAAAATGGTGGAGCCGAGGGTACTCGAGTGACTTAAGAGAATCAGTAAGCGCAAAGTGAGCGTTAGAGTCTAATTTTGTTAAAGTATAGATTTACAAGTGACTTCGGTTTAATTCCAACTTATATATTGTTTATAGGTTACCAGACTCGTCCCGAGCCATTTGTAACCCCCAGTCGCTCAGGCAAGTTTTCTACCCGTATAACTGTTATTGTGATATATATGTGTATATGCATGATCTTGCGATAAATGCATATTTGTTATTAGCAAATTTTGCGATATATTGGAGCATGCTGATATGGTATATATGCATGTCTGTTTCGTAATCTGGTTATCTATCTGTTGATTCCAATGCTTATAGTTGCATAATACCTATGCTAGAAATAAGCAAGTAGTTGCGTATACCCTTAGTATAGGGGATAAAAGGTGAACATATTTCTAAACCGGGAGTCGATGTTCCCGAGTATATTATATATACATATATATATTTATATATATATGGATATAGTTTTTAAAACTATTGATCGAATAAGGTTTATTCGATACCTTTATTTTACTTAATTGAATATTAATTTGAGTATTCATCCGAGGGCTTATGACTCAGTTTAGTTTATTATTTGAATATTATTTGAGTATTCATCCGAGGGCTTATGACTCAGTTTATTTTATTATTGGAATATTATTTGAATATTCATTCGAGGGCTTATGACTCAGTTTATATTATTATTGAATATTACTTGGATATTCATTTGAGGATGTATGACTCCTTTATTTTATGAATATTATTTATAATATTCATTCGAGGTATTATGACTCCGCTTATTACTGCAATATATTCTTTATTTTATTAAAGAATAAGGTGTCAATAATCAAACTTATTTTCGATTATTCAAATAAAGATAGTACTTTCGTATAAGTATATCTTTGGTTATTTAATACTCGTTTCAAGTATAAATTTTAATACTTCTACTTCAATTATTTTTATAAAGATTATTCTTTATGGGAATATTATTTAAATAATAATATTCAGATATTTTCTAAATATACTGGGGACTGATTTACTTCATTAAATCAGCATTACTCCAAACACTCTTTAAAGTGATTTCGATCTTCAAAATGATTTTTAAAAGTTAGAGCGGATCCCAAAACTCATTTTTATATTTAAGATCTTCCTTTTTAAGGGGATTTAAATACTCGCTCAAAACCTGAGGGATCCGGCTCTGTGGTGTATTTTATATTCGCAACAAGGTTGCAGTGTTGGTAAATGAATTGATTACTTACCCAACGTTCGGGAAGTAAGTCCATCTATTGAGTCGGCATAAGCAACATGGGCTCAGTGGGCGTCCATGATAGTGTAAGTGGCTCAGTGGGAGTCCATCAAATGCATAAGTGGCTGAGTGGCAGTCCAGCATAAGGTCCTATTGCGACCAGGGTGATGACCAGTGGGGAATTCGTCCATCTACTAGTAGAAAAGGGTACTTATGGGTATCTTTGCCTGATCAGCAAGATATCTGGTTTATGCCAAAATTCTTTTGCTTTCCAAAATTCATTGGATAATTCAAACTCTGTTCATACTTAACATGACAGAGGTTTTCAGGAAATATATAAAGGAAGATGTATATGTGGATATATATATATATATATATCAGAACTTGATGAAGTATGTCATAACTTCATTTCCTTTAATAATATTTTAAAGATTTAATCTATTCAAATCTTGTCTTGTAGTCTCATCTATGTGATGAACTGTTGAAAGCTCATTATACTTTGAACAATGGTAGTTCAAGTAGTTTTATAAATGATATAAGTGTAGTGAAGTATTTGGTAACTTCATCTTTTAAACTTATATCTAGTTAATAATTGTCTTATGAATGACAAAGATTTTCAGAAAAATGTTGAGACAAGGTTAGATATATGAGATCACCTTGCAACGATATTTTTATACAGTTATACACTGGAACTTTGTGTGTATTATGCATGGAAGAGGACTTCCAATATTTTGAAAAGTATATATTTATATATACTGAATATTTTGCGACTTCATCGCATTAAGATATCAACTTGGTTCATTTCTTTTGACCAAGACTTTCATGAGTACTATGAGAAGGCTCATATATTATTAATCATTATACATATTATTTTGGTGGGCTTGCTGCTCACCCTTGCTTTCTTCTTTCATCACACCACAACAGATAGAAAAGATGAACAGGACCAAGCTCCCGATTCGCAAGCGATTAGGAAACGTTCCGCAGTTTTCTATAGGCGTTGATGTCGCTGTAGCTGAGGTAGGAACTACCAATAGGCTAGGCTTTCAACTTTTGATGTACCAGACTTATGTATCTTTATCAATTGTAATAATGGCAAAGAAATGTAAATTTATTCAGAAAACCTTTTAAGGTGTATTGGCAGATAATTGTGGAATAAAATGACTTGTGGTTATTTTTGGATGTTCATCTCTGAGACTATAACGTGTGGTGTGTGTGTTTATTGTGGGGTCACAGTACAGAGTAGTTGAGTAATTATTAAGATTGGGTGTTATTAAGGGAAATGGAACTCGTGACAACCCGAATCCCCGACCTCGGATTTGGGGGTGTTACAATACCCAGGAAAGTTTACGAACCCAACTCCATATACTGTTGTGTTGTGAAAGTATTATTTTATCATCTTTTGCATAAATGTCATGCTTGCCATGATACTAAGTAATTGAGTTTTCGCATATTATAGCGATGGTGTACGATATGTATATGTCGTAGAATGTTTAACGCTGCCATGAGCGTGATGTATAATTATAAGACCGGGAGTCGGTTGGAGTTTTAAAATAAAAACCCGAGAATCATCCTGGTGATGTTTTAGACGATTAAAGTCCGCAGTTATTTTATTTCAAAGGACTCGACGTCCACTTGCGAAACATTAAATACCTCGAACTTTATTAAAATGATCTCCAATGATCGTATTCCCTCAAATATATTTAATTACTCGAATAATGAATATTATTTCATTTATTCATTTAATATAGGAGAATTACTCTCAAATGATTATTTATTTCAAACTCGATTAATTATTAAAATTTACTTTAATTATCTAAACATAAATTAGTTGAGGAATATTATTTCAAATATTCTTTTAAAATATAATTATTTGAGGTTTAAATATTTAATAATTATTATTTAATTATTAATTAATTATTAAATGATTTATATGATTTAAAAATCATAAAAACCTGATTTAAAATACTTTCTGAATTTCAGAAAATCATACGAATAATTTTAGATCGTCGAAGAATATTATTTCGACGTATTTTAAATATTTTGAATATTGTTTAAAAAGAAACTCCCCCTCATTTATTTATCTGTTGACAACCGTCAACTCACATCCTTAGTACTTCCTCCGAAAATTTTCGGAAGTACATATATATATCTATACGTATGAGACGAGTTGTATCCATCAACAAGAAAAATGCTTGGGGAACTTCGATATAGTTCAATGATTTCAAGTATATGATAGGATATCCTAAAGGACAAAGGAAGGGTAGGATCCAAGTACTTCGTGTATTGGGTAGACTGCCAGTACCGTAGAAGATGGTACTATATGTACCTAAGGACATGTGAAGTGTGTGTATACCCGAAATGAGGACACATAGCCCATATGCGGTAAGGGTGATAACCGGGATATGAAGGTGTCATCCTTCTACTAGTAGAAAAGGTTACTGATTGTCCGTAGTATGCCTGATCATCGTATGTGGTAGCTCCAAGTGAATGTCCTATTCTTCCAATTGGAATTGTGATGCAATACCGTAACCCAAGCCTAGGTGCTGGGTTTACCATTAAGGTATTTGCAAGATAATAAATCCACTAAATAATTGTTTTCGAAAGAAGGTGTGTATCACCAAGAAAAACTATTTTTGAATAAAATACAGTTATCATATATGGTATTATATTTGAGTTTATCATACAGTCATTTCGTACTGTACATTATTATGCTGGGCATTATAGCTCACACTTGTTTTCTTAAATTGACACAACACAACAGTGAATCAAGATGCCTATCATGAAACTCATAGCCTGGAAATGGGTAGGAAATGGCCAGCTGTTCTGTAGGATGTTTGGTGATGTACCTTAGGTAGATCGAATAAGCTAGATTAGTTTTCAGTTAATTTTAGTTCGGCTTATTTACAAGTATGACTTATGTAAGATAATAAATAAGAAACAAATATTTGGCTGTCGGACTAGCCTTACTTAAAGGTTATTTTTGCGGTAGGACTTAATTACTTTTGGGTTGTAATAATTATCACTTGTGGATTGATTTACTCTAGTAATGAATGGTTCGTTTCCAAGACAATAACCTATAAGTGTGTGTGTGTGTGTGTGTGTGTGATAAGTGTGGGGTCGTAAAGGTGTCAGTATTTGTATATTGTGATACAATATAAGTGTTATATAGTGTTCAAGATGGCGTGGCCTCCTAGATCCCTGACCCCGAATTTTGGAGCGCCACAAGGAGGCTCATTCACTGTTGGAGTAGATCCCATAATTTTCAGCGCATTATTAACTGGAACTGGTGTTTTGCAATACCTTGCTATGTGTCCTGGATTTCCACACTTGAAACATGTAAACCCAATTGCTGGAACCTTGCCTGCATGATTCCTGGTAGGCTGATCCTTATTTGTTGGCTCTCTGGTTTGTTGATTATGGCACTCCCTTGAATAGTGCCCCTTCTGGTTGCATCTATAGCAGACCACATTCAGCTTATTACAAATTCCTCCATGCTTCTTTCCACATATCTGGCATTCTGGTAGAGCTAGCATCTGCTGGGTTGGCTGCTTCCCAGTTGCTGGACGGTTGCCTTGTCCCCCGTCACCTGCATTGTGCCTTCTAAAATTAAAATTCCTTCCGAGCTGTAACTTGTCTTTCCTCTTATTAAAATTTGAATACTTCCCTGCTTGTGATTGTCCTTCACTTCCCTCAAACTTCCTCTTTTTATTCACCTTCTCCTTCAGTGACATTTCACTCCGTTTCCGCAATCATAGCTTTCCGCACTACTCCTGCATACGTATCCAACTCAATTATAGCCACTTTCCCTCGGATCCATGTCTTAAGACCTTGCTGAAATCTCTTGGCTTTCTTCCTGTCACTGTCCACATATGATGGTATATACCTAGATACTTCTTAAAACTTACTTTCATAATCTGCTACTGACATATTCCCCTGCTTTAACTCTAAAAACTTCAATTCCATTTGATCTTGAACAAACTGAGGAAAATACTTCTCTAAAAACAACTCCTTAAATCTATTCCACGCAATATCATCTATACCTTCCAATGTCTTAACAGTTTCCCACCAATAGGTGGCTTCATACTTTAGATAGTAGCTCGCAAACTCAATTTTTTGTTCTTCTCTTACCTTGAATAAAGAAAATGTTTTCTCAATTTCCTTTAAACAAAATCTTGCTTCAATAGGATCTAAAGAACCATTAAATTCTGGTGGATTCACCGCCTGAAAAGTTTTAAAGGTTTCCTGAGGATTGACCTGTCTCTTTTATTATTGAGTCGGGTTGACTGTTTGTTGAGCCAAGATCTGAAGAATGTAGGCTACAGATGGGTCTATAGGTCCTGAATTTGCATTCTGGTTATTGTTGTCTTGGTTGTTGTTGTTGGTTTCTTCATTCTGGTTGGTAGAACGGATATTTCTTCTGGGAGGCATTTTCTGTAAAGAATCAAACAACTTATTTAGCCTTTAGATCAAATCCTTTTTATGAAAAGTTTTTGTAAAACCAAATTATCTCTTTTTGAAAACATTTTTAAGGGTTGAACTAAATAAATTGCATGCTTCTTTACATAATGTAAATAATTAAGGGGATAGGGTACATATTATCACAAGGGTTTATAACTAGTGTAGTCAAAACAGGTGCAGTAATGTAAATGACAATGTTGGAAAAGGAAAGGTACTAATATATATATATATCAAAGTTTTATAGTACAAGCGTGAGAACGCTTTAACAAAAGCAAAACGTACAACAGGCCTATCCACTAGTTATCAAGTCTAGTCTACATATACAATGTTAGGAATATATTATGAACTTGATGATAAGTTGAACAAAACATCTTAGTAGATTTAACTTAGTGTTTTTGTAGCTCTCAACAAATGTTCTACAATAGTCCCGACGGATGAACTTTATAGTCCCATTGGATGACAAATGAACAATCATCGAGAGTGTAGCTTATGTAATAATAAGTCTTGTAGCACATGCCTGCAAACAACAATGTATTAGTAGATGATGTAGGATTCTTTAAGTCATGTTGACTACTAGATTGATATGCTGAATAGGTTGGCTAATTGTAAATATAAGATGTCTTGTAATTCTGTATAAGAGAAATAGAGTCAAGTGACAGAAAGGCTTTCGACGGATGATCTACAAAGGCTCTCGACAGATAATCAACAAGACTCCCGACGGATGACCAACATAGTCCCGACAGATGATCATATTCAAAATAACAGTTGACAGTGACAACACAGTCACATGCGTCGGGTGTTTGCAAATGGAATATGGCAGCCTAATTTCAGGATTTAGCGAACAAAGAAGCATTACTATTTCCATGCAATTATGAAGATATTCAAATATGCTGGATAGAGTAAAGAAGTAGCATGGAATTAGGATAGAAACAGTTGTTGTTTTACTTATTTGTCTTTTTATCATGTAACTTGGTAGTATATAAACCAAGTGTAGCAAGTAGAACAAAATAACTAAGTAAACATTATTTTCAGAGAGATAGATAAAGTTGTATCTGTTAAGCATCTCTTTGTAATTCTGTAAGTTCACTTGTAAACAGCTGTGTGCTATTCAAGCATCACAGAGTTCTCATCTTTATATATATATCTTTGGTGGATAAGTTCAAATCCACCAGAAAGTTTTAAAGCCTTCGGTTTTATTGCTTTGTGTTTTGATTTTCATTCCCTTTCATTCCGCACTTCTTGCAAAATAAAATACAGTTATATATTAAGTAAGAACATTCTTAAAATCAGTTAAGAAGCCAAAATTACATTCAACCCCCCCCCCCCATTTTTAATTCTTGTTGCATTGATTGGGAATAAAAATTGGTATCAGAGCAAGCTCTTGAAGTACAAGGAGTGTAAAGATCACCACAATCAACAAGATGAACAGAAAAGATGTTGGAGTAAAAATTTCATTTCAGGACAAAGACAACTATCACCATTGGAAGGTGAAGATGCACCTGCATCTCCTATCTTAAGATGTAGCATATATGGACTGTATTGAGAAAGGTCCACATGTCCCTATGAGAGCTGCTACAGGAAATGAAGCATCAGTCCCAAAGCCACAAGCAGAATGGTCAGATCCAGATAAAGAACAAGTTCAAAAAGATAAAAAGCCCATGAACATTCTATTTAATGGTGTTGACAGTGACATGTTTGACAACATAATAAACTGCAAGACCGTTAAGGATGTCTGGGATACAATTCAAATTATATGTGATGGAACTAAGCAAGTAAGGGAGAACAAGATACAACTCTTGATTCAGCAATATGAGCATTTCCATAGTGAAGAAGGTGAGTCACTCACTGACATTTTCAGTAGATTCCAAAAACTATTGAATGCTCTAAAATTGCATGGAAGGGTCTATCAAACAAAAGACTCAAATTTCAAATTCCTTAGATCTCTACCAAAGGATTGGAAGCCTATGACAGTCTCATTGAGAAATTCTCAAGATTACAAGGAGTCACCTTGGATAGACTGTATGGTATCCTAAAAACCTATGAGCTTGAAATAGAGCAAGATGAGAAGATGGAGAAAGGAAGAAAGAAGGGAGGGTCCATTTCACTAGTTGCTGATCAAGAAAAGGAGAAGGAGATAAAGGTTGAAATTGTTGAATCTGTACCAAACTTAAAAGTTTGTGAAGGCAAAGGAAAGGGACTAGTAGCTGAGCATGAAGACCCGTTTAGTCAAGATGACATGGATGACATAGATGAGCATCCTGCTTTTCTATCTAGGAGATTTTCCAAGGTCAAATTCAGAAGAACTTTGGAGTAGCTAAGCCAAACAGAAACATGGTTGATAAGTCTAAATCCAAGTGTTTCAAATGTGGCTTGGCAGGTCATTTTTCTAGTGAATGTAGAAAGCTTGATTCTGGTAAAAAGAAGTTTGAGGCTGTTGACTATAAGAATAAATACTTCGATTTACTCAAGCAAAAGGAAAGGGCTTTCATTACACAAGAAAATGACTGGGCTGCAGATGGATTGGAAGAGGATGAAGATACAAGCTATGTCAATCTAGCACTTATGGCCAAATCAGATGAAATAGAGACAAGTTCATCAAGCAATCAGGTAATCACTACCAACCTAGCTCATTTATCTAAAGCTGAGTGTAATGATGCCATAAATGACATGTCTACTGAGTTATATCACCTGCGTGTTACACTCAAGTCTCTCACTAAAGAAAAAAATAAAATTAAGTAGAACAATGTCTTTTTAAGTGAAAGAAACAATGTGCTAGACACTCAATTTGTTGAGTTTAAAAAATTGAAAATAGAGTGCAAGATTGCTAAGGATGAACTAACTGAATCCTTAAAGAAAGAGGAAAATTTAAGAAAGTAACTTGAACGAGAACAGGAAGTGATTAAGCCATGGAATCATCGAGAGATGTCCATGCTCAAATCACTAAAGTTCAAGGTATAGAATATTTCTGTGATGCAGCCTGGAAAAAGAACAAGGAGAAGCTTGATTCCAATCTTGTTGAAGGACTTCTAACTGTATATGGATTCGACGTTGATGAAAATTATCCGTCGAATAATCAAAAGGATTATCCTTCGAGAGACAATGAGCCACATTCGTTGAGTATAAGTAAACCAGTTAGCAGAGCTAAACTAGCTAAGTTGAATGAAAAGTATGGATCAGTTTCTAAGAACTTTGTTCCAGGAGAAACAAGTCAAGTGAATAAGAACAAAAGAGTCAATGTAGGTCATCTGTCTATCAAGCAATTGAATGACAGATTGGAGAAAATTAAAGTGAAAGCAGAGTCAAAAAGGAAAAACAATAGAAATGGGAAAGTAGGAATTAACAAACATAACAACTACACACCTTATAAATATGCACACAAAAAATATGTGTTAAGTGTGGTAGTATTAATCATTTATCTATTGATTGCAAACTTGCTATGCCTATTCCTATGTCTGCACCACCTTCATTTTCCAGCATGCCTACAATGCATGTCAATGATATGTCTGCTCACAATTTGAATGCACAGTATTCTAACATGCCATTTGCACAAAATCCATATTATGTTGCATTTAGTATGCCATAAATGTCATTTAGCATGCCTTAATGGAATAACATGTTTGCACAAAGTATGCCCTTTCATGTTAATCAACCTGAATGGTTTTAAAGGTCCAACTCAAATGAAAAAGGATGAATCTAAAATACCCAAGTCAAATGAGGTCAAATCTAAGAAACCAAAGAAAAAGGCTAACAGGGCAGGAGCCAAGGAAACTTGGGTACCAAAATCAACTTGATTTGATATTGATGTGTGCAGGGAAACAGAAAGAATCTTTGGTATCTGGATAGTGGTTTCTCAATGCACATGACTGGAGATTCAACCCTGCTCACTGGTTTTAGAGAAAGAGCTGGCCCAAGTATTACTTTTGGAGATGACAACAAGGGTTACACTGTGGGATATGGCTTGATTTCAAAAGATAATGTCATCATTGAGGAAGTTGCCCCAGTGGAAGGTCTCAAGCACAATTTGTTGAGTATCAGCCAGCTTTGTAATAGGGGTAACTCAGTTACTTTTAATGCAGAAGCCTGTGTTGTGACTAAAAAAATGAGCAACAAAGTGGTTTCCACTGGAGTGAGAAAAGGAAATGTGTATCTAGCTGACTTCAACTCAACAAATGCAGAATCTATAACTTGTCTTCTCAGTATAGCAAGTCAAGATGAAAGTTGGCTATGGCACAAGAAGTTGTCCAATCTAAACTTCAAGACCATGAATGAGCTAGTCAAGAAAGAATTGGTTAGAGGTATTCCTCAAGTGGAGTTTTCAAAGGATAGATTGTGTGATGCCTGCCAGAAAGGAAAGCAGATTAAAGCATCATTCAAGAAGAAGCTTGATTCAACAATTGAAGAACCTTTGCAACTATTGCACATGGATTTATTTGGACCATTCAATATGTTGTCCATCTTAAGGAATAGATATTGCTTAGTAATTGTAGATGATTTCTCAAAGTTCTCTTGGACATATTTTTTAAAATCCAAAGATGAAGATAGTGAAATCATCATCAATCACATAAGGCAAGTCAACAATCATCCTGATTTCAAAGTAAGAAGAATCATGAGTGATAATGAAACTGAGTTCAAGAATTCTGTGATGAGATTATTTTGTGAAGAGAATGGGATTATGCATGAGTTTTCTGCAGCTAGAACCCCACAACAAAATGGAGTGGTGGAAAGGAAAAACAGATGACTTATTGAAGCTGCAAGGAGAATGCTAGAAGAATCAAAGTTACCAACATATTTTTGAGCTGAAGCTGTGAATACTGCATGCTACACTCAGAATATCTCTTTGGTCAATCAAGAAAAATGCATGACACCCTACCAATTGTTCAAGAATAGGAAGCCAACACTAAATTTTCTTTATGTCTTTGGATGCAAATGCTACATTCTAAGGAATCAAACTGAACAACATGGAAAGTTTGATGCTAAAGCAGATGAAGGAATTTTTGTTGGATATGCTGTTGGAAAGGCATATAGAGTCTACAATCTAAGAACAAACATTGTTATGAAATCCGTACATGTTGTGTTTGAAGATAAGAACATTGAAGTACTAAAAGATGAAGGTTTCCATAATAGCCTCAAATTTGATAATGTTGAGATGATTTGTGATGACAGTGATAATGATAGTGATCAAAAAATAGTGGCTAAGGATAATGCAGAAAAGACTATCTCCAATGATGCACAAAATTCAACATCAGTCGAGTTACATAATGCATCATCCGTCGGGAGATAATCAGCTTCATCCATTAGGATACAAAGTGCATCATCTGTCCGAAGAATAAGAGAAGCTGAGAGTCAAAATAGATCACTTACAGAAAGGACTCCTTCTTCAAATCAAAGATCCACAAACTCAGGGGGAGTTTCTTCTAATCAAGACTCAATCACACATCAAGACAATGATGAGGCCTTTTCATCTAGAGCTAATCTACCACAACAGAGAAAATGGACTAGAGATCACCTTTTTAGCTCATTATTGGTGATGCATCTTATAGAGTTCAAACAAGGAAAGCAACTCAAGAGGAATGTCTATATAGCAACTTTCTCTCAAAGGAAGAACCAAAGAAGGTAGAAGAAGCTATGTTGGATCCTGATTGGGTTTTAGCTACATAAGAGGAGCTAAACCAATTTGAGAGAAATAAAGTATGGAAGCTAGTGCCCAAGCCTAAAGGAAAGTATCCAATTGATACCAACTGGGTATTCAGAAACAAGATGGATGAAAATGGCATAGTGGTCAGGAACAAAGCTAGATTGGTTTAGGGCTATTATTAACAGGAAGGAATATATTTTGATGAAACCTTTGCTCCTGTTACAAGACTTGAAGCCATCAGAATTTTCTTAGCCTATGCAGCTCATGCCAATTTCAAAGTCTATCAAATGGATGTCAAAAGTGCCTTTCTGAATGGAGATTTGGAGGAGGAAGTCTATGTCAGTCAGCCTCCTGATTTTGAAGATCCAAAATTTTCAGGATATGTCTACTATCTTTTGAAAGCACTTTATGGATTGAAGCAAACACCTAGAGCCTGGTATGATACTTTGTCAAAATTTCTCTTAGAAAATCACTTCACAAGAGGTACTATTGACAAAACTTTATTCTTTAGAAATGTTAATGGCTCTAGTATACTTGTTCAAATTATGTAGATGATATTATATTTGGCTCTACAGATGAAAAACTTTGCAAAAAAGTTTGCCAAATTGATGCAAAGTAAGTATGAAATAAGCATGATGGGAGAACTAACTTACTTTCTTGGTTTATAAGTTAAGCAAGTTAGTGATGGAATATTCATTAGTCAAACCAAATATATTTATGATCTTTTAAAGAAGTTTGATCTAATGGATTGCATATCTGTAAAAACTCCCATGACCACTACAACTAAACTTGAATTAAACACTACTGAAAAGTCTGTGGATATTTCAAGCTATAGAGGCATGGTTGGCTCACTCTTGTACTTAACAGCTAGTAGATCAAATATAATGTTTGCTACTTATCTTTGTGGTAGATTTCAGGGTGATCCTAGAGAATCTCATTTAATAGCTATTAATAGAATTTTCAGATATCTCAAGGGAACACCAAAACTTGGCATTTGGTACCCTAGAGATTCTGGTTTTGATCTAACTGGTTATTCAGATGTAGACTATGCAAGATGCAAAATTGATAGAAACAGCACTACAGGAACCTGTCAATTTCTAGGAAACAAGGTAGTATCCTAGTTCAGTAAAAGAAAAATTCAGTCTCTACTTCTACAGCTGAGGCGGAATATATTATTGCTGGCAGTTGTTGTGCACACATTCTATGGATGAAAAACCAATTGTTGGATTATGGTCTGTAAGTGGACAGAATCCCTATTTTATGTGATAACACAAGTGCAATCGCCATTACTGAAAATTTAGTACAGCATTCAAGAACAAAGCACATAGACATCAAGTACCACTTCATTAGTGAACATGTAATGAATAGTACTGTGGAACTTCATTTTATTCCAAGTGAGAAGCAACTCGCAGATATCTTTACCAAGCCACTTGATGAATCTACCTTCACTAGGTTGGTAAGTGAGTTAGGTATGCTTAATTACTCTTAAATCATTTTTGATCATCTTGTAAGTTGAAATGCAGCCAAAAACTTAATTGATTTTTTTGTTTTGAATGAAAATTTGGCTAAGTCAAAATCTATATCTCGACAGATGTTTATTATCCATCGAGTTTGATCATCCGTCGAAATAGAATAGCCTGGTAAAAATCAATTACTTTTATGGATTATTTTAAACCTGACGGATAATTATTTTATTCTCATCCGTCGTATTGTCAATATCTTAGCCGTTAAAGTTCTGAACATTATCCATCGAATTTACTTACAGTCTGTAAGTATATCACGACGGATAATTGACAGAATTTTGACAGATTATTTTTACTTTTAAAACGGCTATTTTGGGCAATTTTCATTATGTCTTTAATTTTTACCTTTAAATTTTATCCCATTTTATCTGAGAATACATAAAAGCCTTATTCCAAGTTCATTTTATCTTTTACCTTTCTCTATTGCAATTAACTGCTCTCTTCTTCCTCAAAGCAAAACCCCCTTTCTTTCTGCAACTTTTCTTGCTTAACAATGGCACCAGTAGTCAAGATCATGTCCCAGACAGGATTTATTTATGAAAAGAACAACTGTGTGGCTCTTGTGAACAAAGAAACTCCAGCCTCTGAAGATTATCACAAAATGATGGATTTTGTGAAGGGATGCAAGCTTAACTATGCCATGTTGGAATCACCCACAATTTACTGTGAAGTTATAAAGGAGATGTGGACTACTGCTGTGTATCAGGAAACTGACAAAATAATAACTATCTCCATTAAAGGTAAGGAATTTTGCATTAACAGTGATACTATTCAAGCATGCTTTAAAAGTCCTGAAAACACTACTACTAAACCACACACAGATGTTGATTTAGTTAAATTACTTAATTCTATTGGATATGAACTTCCTACCACTAAGTTAAGTGAGATTAGGAGGCTAGGTCTTAGAAAAGAGTGGAGTTTTATGTGTGATGTAGTTACCAAGGTGTTTTCTGGAAAGATAAGCAACTTTTATTCTATCAATACTACCATGATTAACATGCTCTACATGGTACTTACTGATAATTACTATAATATTAGTGATGCTATCATGTTTGAGTTAGGTTACAAGTTAGGGGAGATTAAAAAGAGATCTAGAAATGTTTGTTATGCTAGATTCTTTATTATTATTGCTAACCATATTTGTGAGGACCTTGTAATTGAGAACCCAACCAACAAACTGGATTGTTGGGTTCAAGAAAGAAGAATAATTGCAAATTTAAATAGAGCTGATCACCACAAGGAGGTGCCCCTTGTTTATTTGCCTATCATGGAGGGCCCTCAGGTAAGTGAGGTAAATGCTTCTGTCCCTACTCTTTTTACCTCTCAAGTTTCTTTTCCATTGACTGTGGCTATGGCATCTGTGTCAATGACCCAACAAATGCCTACCCAAGCCACAAAATCTAAACCTTCAAAATCCAAATCAAAGAAACTACACTCTGGTGTCTCTCAAAAGATGCAAGTTTCAAAATCTACCAAAAGCAAATAGGGGAGTGTGAAGGTGGGTAAGATTAGTGAGGGACAGAGTGAACATAAAAGAAACCCTAAGAATAAGGATGGTGAGGTGAGTGTACCCAAACCTAGCCACCCCACAGTTTCCCAACAAACTTTGGTGCTTAATAAGGAAATTAGCACATCTCTAGTTTCATCCTCCCAAAAAGATGTTACTATTGAAACAAGCTCCCAACCAGGAGCACAGGTCAAAAGGGCTAGGGACACAGACTCACCCCAAACTTATACAAGAAAGAAGAAATCTAGAAAACTTGGAGATGCACAGGGATCACACACAGTGCAAACTGCAGCTAAAGACTCATTCACTGCACCTTCTCAAACTCAGTTTGATGTGGCTCCAATAAATGTGAAGTCACAGCCAAAATATTTAACAATAGAAGAACCAAACACACAAAATCCTCCCACCAATTCTCTAGATGTGGATATGATTCACACATCAATCCCTGATTATCCTTCTTTAACTCTGTTGGAGAAGCCAAAACTCAGTACAAGTGAGCATCATCTTCTAGATGATTTGTTGGCTCATTTTCCAATTCTTTTCAAGAATTACTGAGACTTCTGTGCCTAAATTATCATCAATCTGTACAGAGTCCATAATAGTTTCTACTCCAGACTCTATCATTTCTTCTATTCCAATGGATATTGTTCATCCGTCAGCTAGTGATTATATCCCGACGAATGTGCCTAACAGAAGCTATCCGTCGGACTACCTAACTACTACCCCGATGGATGTTCCTCATCCGTCGGTACTCACTACACAAGCTGAATGTTCAACAATTGTTACAAGTGTAGATGAGCTAGTGGTTGTACAATCACTCCTAGGATTGAGGGAAGGGAGTGAACAGAGTGAACGGCTGAGTTGCTCTCAGGAAAAAGGAGAGGAAAAGAGAGAAATTATGCAGGCTATTTCTTCCAGCCTGGAAAAAGTGAGTGAGGAGAGTTCCACCTTAGTAGGTGAAGGTGAGGGTGTGAGGGTGGTGAGCCAAGGGGAGCCCTTGATGCAAGAAAAGAGAGATAATATGAGAAAATCAGGTACTGATGTATAGGAAGAGCCCATTGTAAGTGAGTTAATGGATGTCAATGAGGCTTAAAAGAAACAACTATTTCAGCAAGAATATCAAGTTGTCTTAGATTTTGTTTCTTATGAAGCTGAGGCATTTACTCACCTTGTTTCAGCTTATCAATTTCTAGATGAACTGGACAATGTGACTGCTGAAAGAGTGCTAAATTCGGTGCATACAACTGCCTCCATGCAAAAATCCAAGGATGCCATCACAGTCATACCACCCACAGCTGGTGATGACATTGATTATGGAACTAGTGGTTCTGAGCATTTATTTGGGGATGAAGATGATGATGAAGAAGGGTTCATGGACATAGGGGGAGAAACAAGCCCTAGCTCAAGGTCAAACACTCCATCTTGGGTGTTTTCTAAAAGAATGTGATGAACAACATTTCAAGTCTACTCTCTTTTATATCATTTAACAAACTCGGACAGCTCTTCAAGCTACAACCAATGCCAACACCAAGAAACTTCTTCAAGCACATCTTAATACTCTTCAACTATACCAAATTCAATTTCTTCAACACAATCTGGATGTCACTGCAATTAAAACAGAAATTGATCAAGACAAGAAGGATGTTTCCGAGAGACTGGATGCTAAATTTCGCAACACAGCCATGCTTGACATCAACAGACAACTAAGGAAAAACTCTAATCTGGCCAGCAAAGTGGACTCCTTGGACTCAAGACTCAAAACCTTGGAAGCTTCCATTAATGCAATCCATTTACATCAAGCTCAACAAACTCAGTTGCTTCGAAAGCTAGTTGCTACACAGACTTCTACCTCCACTCAACTTGATGCTAACAAAAAGGGGGAGAAAGACTCAATTGTTCCAGTTAGCCAAGAGGAGCCAACAAGTGAAGGGGAGAATGTGTTAGACATACAAGTCAGTCAAGTAATTGTGCCAGAAATTACTTTTCCTAAGCCACCAGTCTTGGACAGCAGTGATACGATCCAGATAGTAGCTGCTAAGTTGGAATCAACTGAAAAATTCAAGAAGCTTGATGTTGCAGCAGTTGAGAAGGAACTAGATGACCAATGGAAGAAAATTGATGGAGAGATAGTAAAGAAGTTTGGTCCAATTGAGAAGAAAGACAAAGTCTTTTCTCACTTCTCTCAATTGAGACAAATTTCTTCAAATGAAAAGAGTCTGGGTAATTTGGAAAAGGGCCAACCTTCATGTATAAAGTCTCAAAAAGCCAACTTGGTTTTGAAGCCCAAAAGAAATTATCCAAAGTCATCTGACAAGAACCCCTTGGACCTTATGTTTGAAACCCCTAGGCCAGATGAAAAGAAGCTATTGGAAAGGTCCATTGCATTCTTCAAAGATCCAACTGACTATGTGCTAAAAAGAAGAATTGCTAAGATCTACAGGAATGGGAAAGAAATCTGCATGGTGGTTGGACACCCTCAGTTTGCAGAAGCCAATGATGAGCCTATAGACTGGGATAGTTTGCCTCTTCTTGAGCTTAATTTACCAATCTTCAACAAGCTAAAGAAGACAAAGACAAGAGCAATCAAGAAGGTCAAGCCTGTGAAACTCATAACTAAAACCCTAACTAAAACTCAACCAACTGTCAACAAGAAAGATCTTCTATATATCTGTGACATCAAGGAGTTTTCAGATATAAATCTCTACATGGATGAACTAGAAGAAGTGAGAGCAATTGATGATCACAGGAATCATCCTGAAAGACTGGTGTTCAAATACAAGGGTGGGAAATAGATCATATGGCCCCTTCACAGGATTCTTCAAGAAAGCTGTTCTGTTTTGATTAAGATCTTCTCATCTTTCAAGAAAAATTTTGGATTTAATGTGACTGCCAAGAGAATGATTCTAAAGAAGATAGAAGAACTCAGGAGCATAAAAGCCTTAGATGCACTCCCAGGGACTCTATCAATTCCCTTCACAGGAAACAGAGTGCATTTGAGGCCTTACTGGCTGATGGAATTCATGGATGAAAAAGGTGTTAGAAGATTTTTTAGACTGGATGACCAATTGAGCATCTCAAGCAATGACACTCTATTGGAAATGCAAGAAAAGCTGGATCTATCAAATGCTGAAGAACTTGAATTTCACAGATAACTCCAAAATCAAATAGAAAAAAATAACAGGAAGCTTGGGAAGAAATCAAGACAATCAAGGAAATAGATCACATTTGCTCAGACTAGAGGAGCACCTTGAAAATGATTGTGAGAACTCTTTGTACACTTTACTTTGGTCAAATTTCAAATAAACTATAGCACTTACTAGTTTTATCTACCATTATTTAATCTGTACATTTAGGATATTTTGTTATCATCAAGTTTTTCTTAATTTATGGCTACAATTCTAGTAGACATAAATTGGGGGAGATTGTTATGAATATGTTGTGAACTTGATGATAAGTTGAACAAAACACCTTAGTAGATTTAACTTAGTGTTTTTGTAGCTCTCGATGGATGTTCTACAATAGTCCCGACAGATGAACTTTATAGTCCCGACGGATGACAACTGAACATCCATTGAGAGTGTAGCTTATATAATAATAAGTTTTGTAGCACATGCCTACAAACAACAATGTATTAGTAGATGTTGTAGGATTCTTTAAGTCATGTTGACCACTAGATTGATATGTAGAATAGGTTGGCTAATTGTAAATATAAGATGTCTTGTAATTTTGTATAAGTGCAATAGAGTCAAGTGACAGAAAGGCTCTCGATGTATGATCTACAAAGGCTCCCGATAGATAATCAACAAGGCTCCCGACAGTTAACCAACATAGTCTCAACGGATGATCATATTCAAAATAACAGTTGATAGTGACAACACAATCACATGCGTCGGGTGTTTGCAAATGGAATGTGGCAGCCTAATTGCAGGATTTAGAGAACAAAGAAGCATTACCATTTCCATGCAATTATGAAGATATTCAAAGATGCTGGATAGAGTAATGAAGTAACATGGAATTAGACTAGAAACAATTGTTGTTTTACTTGTTTGTGTTTTTATCATGTAACTTGGTAGTATATAAACCAAGTGTAGCAAGTAGAACAAAATAACTAAGAAAGCATTATTTTTAGAGAGATAGATAAAGCTGTATCTGTTAAGCATCTCTTTGTAATTATGTAAGTTCACTTGTAAGAAGCTGTGTGATATTCAAGCATTACAGAGTTTTTATTTTTATATATATATCTCTGGTGGATAAGTTCAAATCCACCAGAAAGTTTTAAAGCCTTGTGTTTTATTGCTTTGTGTTTTAATTTTCATTTCACTTTCATTCCGCACTTCTTGCAAAATCAAACACAGTTATATATTAAGTAAGAACATTCTTAAAATCAGAAAAAGAAGCCAGAATTACATTCAACCCCCTAATGTAATTCCTGTTGCATTGATTGGGAATAACATACAAACCAAAGTTTGTTGATACACATTACACACTAATGTACATATATTAACTGTCACAACATCTTTGTCATCTAGCTCCGGGTAAACTCTGGTCCACCAAGCCTCGTAAGATCCTCTAACACCTTGTTGGCCCATCCTATAAGAGCATATGGGGCCGCATACTCACAAGTAGCTCCATGAAGTCTAGCATCAAGTATTCTCCGGGTCACATGAATCTCATCCCGAAGCTCCCTCGCACCCCTGTCAACATCTATAGTCCTTATAATATGTTGTAGCTCCTGAATCTGAGCCAATAGGGTCTCTCACTCCAAAAGAAGAGCCTCATAATAATAATATAGAACAGGGTGTGGAGTAAAATAAAAAGATGCACCCGCAACCGAATGTCCGATAGAGTCAGAATCAGCAGGTGGGAGTCCTCGAATAGGTGGTCTCATACCAGGAGGTGAAATAGCTCGCAGTGGTGCAACCGTCATAACAGGAGGTAATATAGCTAACACCGGTGGAAGAGCAGGGCGTGGATCAGATGAAGGTCCTCGAAATGAAGGCTCTGAATGATCAGATGCTACCCGGATAAAGGAATATGCCATCGTTGTTATTTAGAAATCATGTTGCTAGATAAGAATCTAAATTCACAACACGAATCATAACCTACTATAAAGTAGCATTCAACCTCTCGATGCCCTATCTTTTTGTTTCTTAGTCCTAATCCTAACCCTCTACCCATTCCTGACAATCTAGGCTTGTGGTAGTGACTTTTAACCTGTAGCTCGGATACCAAACCTGTGACGCCCTTCAAACCCTGGTGAGAAGTTAGGGGTTCACAACCCACACGCACACCCAATATATAAATCTGTTTATGAAACTAATATATGCAATGACCCTACATACCATAACCACGGATCGCAATAGGTTAAAATATGCACACAAGCCAAGATCTTATTTATATTACAAACATACCAAATCCCAACTAGTTTGACTTATGTCTGGAATTAAAACATTCTTACAAATTTTAAACCAAAATTAAAACAACAGTGTTCTGCTAGCTTATTCCATCTCAACCTGGAATCCTAGATCGCACACTTGTCTGGGGATCCTCGCTACCAACAGTTTCTTTCTTAACTGGAAAAGAACATAAACAGATTTGCAAGAGTGAGCTAACTAGCTCAGCAAGTCATAACGACAACACTAAGATTAAACAATGATCAATTGAAATAATATAAGGAATCAAGTTTCTTGATAATAAATGATTAAAATTGGATATTCACTTTTATTTTAAAAACCAAGGCTAAGCTGCTGATCAATCACGCACTAACCCCGAGCAAGGCACACAACTCTGCTTTATATACTGGATCCAAGGCACACATTGGCCTAATTTGACCACGAATCTGGTGTAACCATGAATCTGGTCCACATTTAAAATAATCCAATTTTATAATAACAGTATGATAAACATTGTAAATCACTAAGCAGAATCATAAGCAACATTTATCTTGAAGCATAGGGTGATTCATAATACCATGAAGGTATAAGAAGGTAAATATAAAGATTGGCTTCCAGCCTGGGAAAGAATCAGATGATAGAAGAACAAAGGTTTGGTGATTACAAGAATTAGTTTTTTTTTGTACAAGGTATGAAGGTTTGCATGTTAATCAATTCCATTTCAGTGATCTGTGTATGGGATATATGTATTTGTGGAGTAGAATCGTATATATATGGTTCGTATCTGGGAATTTAACAATCAATGGTTTACAAAGAATAAGTCTTACGGCTCAAAGATTAATAAGAAGAATCAGGGTTTAGGGTTAAGTACTTTAAAGCACTTGCAATATAAAATAGAACTATCTCAATACATATCAAGATTGTTCAAGTGATACTTGCCTTATCTCAATCTGTTGTCACTTCACTTGTACTCGTCTATTGATCCTTACTCACTGACCACTTGATTTCCCTTTCTACGCCTCGCTTCCTCTGTTAAACATCACAATTATTTATCAATACTTATTCTCATCTCATTCTATTCATTACAAGCTTCTATCTACCCTTCATTTCACCCAAATCCGACGTACGAATTCAAAGTTACGATAAAAACTGTCAAGTAATATACACAGAAGCTGATTACACATCGATTAGATCACATATAGCACATATCACGTAAGATATTTGATAAAAATAATCTTTCAAAGAAGATTCAGGGTTAAAAAGATTTTTGGGGTATTCAATATGAATTTTTAAACATTTTTCAGAATTAAACCGGGTCAACAAATCATTTTATAATTAAATAATAAGGTTCGAATACCTGAATATGACTTTAAAATCTTTTAATAATAATTATCGAGCCTTGAAAATAATTTAAAATAATATTTTGAAGTTCAAAACTGTTTTTCGGTATTTTTAAATAAAAAGAAATAATTAAATAATCAATTAAAATAAATTAATAACTAATTAAATCAAATAATCAATTTATATTTAAATTAATTGATCAATTAAATAATTAATTATTAACTAAAAATAAATAAATAAATAATTCAGATTTATTTTTGAATTAAAAATAATTTTCAGAAATAAAGATAATGATTATTGGAATTAAAAATAGAATTTTTGAATTATTTTTAAATAAAAATCCTAGAAACAGGTTTCTTGAATTTAATTTTGGGAAAAGAGGATAAAGTCGGGTTCTTGGGGGGTCGAAAATCCGGGTCAACCGGGTCAGACGAAGAACATGAAGGTGGCCAGATTTTTTATAGAATCCGGTGGCCGGAAAACTTTCCGGCGAGGCTCCGATTTCGTCAGAAATAGGGGTTATTTGACTCGATTTTTATGGGGATTTCATTCTAAATTCCTCCACAAACCTGAATCAATCAACCAACAACACAACCGATGCCTGGAATTCAAGGTCCGGTCAAATCGACCAAGAACTCCGGCGAGCTTGACCTTTTTCCGTTGAGCTTGCCACAGTTATGCTCCGCTCATCACACATATATCAATCGATTTATTTTTCAACGTTCTATCTATTGGTATAATCAATTTAAACTAATAAACCTCACAACAAAAACACCCAAATCTAATTAAGAACATTCATACTATATATAAACCCTAATATCAATAATTCGAGAATCAAACTCCATTTTCTATATGTTATTGAACTCCAAATTCAACATATAATATACCAAAATGATAAGAATAAAATTATCTACAAGATACAATCATCAAATCACACAAACAACATCAAAATCAAAAATTCATATTTCAATCATAATTTAATTCGAATTTAAATAAATATATAGGAAAATATCTTTGATTTCTGCAGTGAAATTGATTGTAGAATCTGAAAGTACTTTTCACAAGCTTCGATTCAGTTACTCACAAGCTTGATTTTGATTTCGATAACGCCTTTGTTTTTAGGTTTGATCTTGAAGAACACGACGAATATTGGGGTTTTCTTTGTAAATTATATAATTTAACTGTTTGTTTATGATTATATGTATAAAATAAAATACGATAAAGGCTATTTATACTTATGGAATATTGGTACCCTTTTGGATGATATCGGATATAAAAATAGGATACTTAGCCCCTAAGTAACAATAAAACCAATCCAATTCGGTACCAGTTTAGGATAATTATCAAAACTGAGATTTTTATTATACACTTACGAGAAGATAATGTAATAGTTTAATCAAAATATTCTGTTTCACGGGGATATGGGTTTTATCGATTTACCGAAATGAATATTGTATCAAAAATTTTGCGCCGGGACCCACACGGGTCAAACCATTATAATAACTCGAATTTTTGAGACTTTGTAAAAACCTTTAATGAATAGTAACCCTGACAGACGGGGAAAACTTTTATCCCGCACTATGTTGTGCATGAGAAAATGAGTTTCGGAGTTTATAATATGATTATACGTATCAAATGAGTGTATGTAAACGCTATTAGTTTTCGAAGAAAACGAACTTTGAAAAATGACCGTATTTATGAACCATTGAGGATTACGGGAATCACAATATAATTATGAATTTAAAACCCTACAGATTTATATCCAAGGATGATACTTCAAAACATAAAGAATAAATACGAAGGGATTTACGACGCGAACCGTTTATGAGAAATCATTACGAAAACGATTAAGCGACCGGACAAATGCGTAAACGAATAAATAAACATATCACGCTAACCAACCATGGTAGAAAAGTAACCATGGTTAATTTATCAAATAGTAAGCTAAGCTTATAGGAATGATCATCTAAAGCTAGGAAATAGTGAGCTAAAGTCTAAACCAACTAGCTTAGCTTGTAACCTAGGAAAGCTAGTAATATTTGTCCAAGATATGCCAACATAACACTAGATTAGGTTATATACTAAAATATATACAAACATATATCACAAATCTTATTCAAGTAGCAAGCAAGAAGCTCACAAAATCTCTCTCTCTCCAAAAACTTCTTCCATTCGGCCCTAACAAAAATAACCATGAAATCATTTTCAAACTTCAAGCTCTAGTCATGGAAAAATTCCCCCATTAATTCTCAAGCTTCATACATCCTAAACTAAGGTAATATAAATTTTTAAGCTCATTTTATCAAGATTTGATGGGTGAAATAAATTCAAGAAAGATGATAGTGAATAGTATGAATATTAACTTTTCTTTGGTTTCTTGATTTTAATGGTTGGATTAGGTTCCAAAAACCCTACCAAGAACTCCCAAGACTTAACCATCATCAAGAACACATCTCAAGCTTTCAAGAAAGGTATAAATCTTTGACCCATCTTTATTTAAGGTTTAAGTTGAAGAATCTTTTGGAACATAGTTGTAAACCTAGTTTTGGTGAATGTATTGTTGTAATCTTGATGTTTAGTTAAGTAGATTTTAGGTTGATTATTGTTGCCTTAAGAACATGATGTTCTTGAGAGGAGGTAGTGTGGTGGTTATGATTTGATGATTTTTTGTGGTAGTATAGAGATTTAAGGCGTAAACGAAACTCGGATCGTAATCGAAATCTCGCTAAAACGAACAAATCATAATATTAAGTTTTTGCAGAAAGTACCGATTATATAAAATGTAGTTACTTGAAAAATAACACTTTATTATGATATAAAATGTTATAAGGATCGTTTAGACGCTTGAATCGCTTGATTCCGATTTACGGATCAAAAGTTATGACCATTTTACTAAAAGTGATTTACGCAACAAAAACTGCTACGAATTACGAACTTTGAAAATAAAAATGATCGACTTAAAAATGTTCATAAATTATGAAATTTTTACAGATAGTAGTAAATAGAGTTTCTTAACTTCTATAAAGATTTCAAGTGAAAATAATGATTTTTCAATTTTATAAAAATATCAGAACCAAGACCACGCGATTTGAAAGCCGTTAGAACTCATAAGCGGAGCCGACGATGAATATGTAAAAAGGACATAAGGAACTTCGAAAAGGAAGCGACCGTGACATGAATAAGTACTTAAAGGAATAATAAAGGTAAATTAAGTGAGAAAAAGAATAGTAAGTAGCATACGAGTACGAGTCGCCGTGAATTAGAACGGGACCTAACAAAACGGTTTATTTTTATGGTTATAGATTTTCGAGCAGACCCTAGAGCATCCTCCACCTTGAGATACCCAGGAAAGTCTACGAACCCAACTCCATATACTGTTGTATTGTGAAAAGATTTTTTTATTATTACTTGCATAAATGCCATGCTTGCCATGATGCTAAGTAATCGAGTTTTCACATAATGTAGCTATGTTGCACAATGCGTATATGTCGTAAAATGTTTAATGCCGCCACGAGCGTGACATATAAGTATAAGACCGAGAGTCGGTCGGGATTTTAACATAAAAACCTGGGAATCATTCCTGTGATATTTTAGGACGATTAAATTCCATAGTAGTTACTTTTCAGGGGACTCGACGTCTACTACCGAAATATTAAATACCTCGAACTTTTATTAAAACGATTTCCAAAGATCGTATTCCCTCAACTATTTTTTATTGTTCGAATAATGAGTATTATATAACTATTCATTTATTATAGGAGAAGTATTCTCCAACGATTATTTATTTCAAACCCGACTAAATATTAAAGATTACTTTAAATCACTTAAACATAAATTAGTTGAGGAATATTATTTCAAATATTCTTTTAAAGTATAATCATTGGAGGATTAATTATTTAATGATTAATATTTAATTATTAATTATTTATCTAATGATTCATTATGATTTAAAAATTATAAAGCCTAATTTAAAATACTTTCTGATATTCGAAAAATTATTCGAATAATTCCAGATCGTCGGAGAATATTATCTCGACTTATTTTAAATATTTTAACTATAGTTTCAAAAGAAACTCCCCCCTTATTTTATTATCTGTTGAGGAAGTACATATATATACATACAAATCAAAGTGTACCTATCAACAAGCAATATGCTTGGGGAACAATATAAGTTCCAGATATATGATGGGATTCTTACAAGGACAAGGAGGGGTAGACTCCAGTACTTCGTGGACTGGGGAGACTACCTATTTACTAGCACATGAGAGGGTATCTTATATACTGATGAACATGTGGAGTATGCGTACCTGAGAGGGATGGACGCAAAACCGTGTCTTGAGTGGGATAGACACGAAGTGTGTACCTGAGAGGGATTGACACAGAAAAGCCCCAAATGCGGCCAGGGTGATAACCGATAATAAAAAGGGAATCGTCCTTTTACTAGAAGAAAAGGTTACTATTTTAGTAGTACGACTAATCATCATATGCAGTGGCTCCAGTGAATATCCTATACTTCCAATTGGAATTGTAATGCAATACCGTAACCCAAGCCTAGGTGTTGGGTTTACCATTAAGGTATTCGCAGGATAATAAATCCACTAAAGAAATATTTTCAAAAGAAGGTGTGTATCACCAAGGAAAGCTATTTTTGAATAAAACGTATTTATCATATATGACGTTTTACTTGAGTTTATCATACAGTCATTTCATACTATACATTATTATGCTGGGCATTATAGTTCACACTTGTTTTCTTAAATTGACACAACACAACAGTGAATCAAGATGCCTATCATTAAACTCACAGCTAGGAAATGGTAAGAAATGGCCAGTTGTTTCGTAGGATGTTTGGTGTTGTACCACAGGTAGACCGAATAAGCTGGACTGGTTTTCAGTTGTTTTTAGTCCGGCTTATTTACAAGTATGACTTATGTAAGATAATGAATAAGAAGCAAATATTTGGCCGATGGACTAGCCTTACTTAAAGGTTATTTCCCCGGTAAGACTTAATTACTTTTGGGTTGTAATAATTATCACTTTGTGGATTGATTTACTCTAGTAATGAATGGTTCGTTTCCAAGACAATAACCTATAAGTGTGTGTGTGTGTGTGTGATAAGTGTGGGGTCGTAAAAGTGTGAGTATTTATATATTATGATGCGAGATAAGTATTATATAGTATTCAAGATGGTGTGGCCTCCTATATCCTTGACCCCGGATTTTGGGGCGCCACACTGTACTCTGGATCGAAAAAGTTAAAACTTGGAAAATGCTCGGAATAATCAAATTAGGTTAGGAATGAGTTTTCCCGAGACTTTCGGGTTGTCAAAATGTAAAAAAGGTAGAAATTGGACGATTCCCGATTATACAAAATAGTCTATAATTACTCAGAAAAATAATTTATTAAATCTATAAATCCTTTATAAAATTATATAACAACATATAAATTACCAGAAAAATATCAAAATTATCTATATTTTATTTTGGACATATGAAAATTAAAAAATTTAAATAGTCAAATTTTATCACATATAAACATCCAAATATCAATTCCAATTACTAGACAATTCACCAAAATTCACATAATAATCACATAATAATTATTTATTAATAAAAATAATTACACGATATACCCCGGATATTACACATATAAAGCTTTGTCAATTCTTTACACATGATTTAGAAACCTTGGATCAATGAAGCCAGGTGGTTGTTCAACATACACTTCTTCTTCTAATTCTCCATTCAGAAATGCACTTTTGACATCCATCTGAAAGACCTTGCACTTTCATTCTTGTTACAGGAACAAATGTTTCATCATAGTCAATGCCCTCTTGTTGTGAATACCCATTTGCAACAAGTCTAGCTTCGCTCCTGATTATAGTGCCATCTGAATCTGTCTTGTTTCTAATAACCCATTTTGTACCAACAATTGATTTGTTACTAGGTCTTGAAACAAGTTTCCACACTTCATTTCTCTCAAATTCATTCAATTCTTCCTGCATTGCTTGAATCCAATCATCATCTTTAAGTGCATCTTCTACTTTTTTTGGTTTCTCTTTAGAAAGAAAATTATGATGCAGACATTCATGCTCAGTTGCACTTCTAGTTTGAATTCCACCATCAGGATCTCCAATTATAAGATTAGGTGTGTGATCTTTTATCCATTTAACAGCCTTTCGAAGATCAGTTTTATTTCCAGATGCCCCCCCTGAATAGGATGCATCATTTTCTTGTGAAGCAACCTATGTATTAGTGTTGTCATTTCTTGATTGAGAAGAGCTTTCAGTTATAGATTGTTCACCAAATTGACCTTGATGTTCAGTTGAATGATCATCTGTTGAATTTTCAATTGATCCGATATTTCCTGATTCCTCATTATCATCAGGAATTGTTCCACTAGAGTTATCACTTTCTGTGTATTCATGTTGCTCCCCTTCAACATGTGCATCTTTAATAATCAACTCTAGATCAGGATCAGGATTATCATCAGGATTTGTCTCATTATCAGAATTTGACTCATCATCAGGATTTAATGAGTCATCAGGATTTAATGAGTCATCAGGATTTGCATCAATTCCTGAATTGAGTCTTTTGTTTGCAAAAACAAGTTCCTCATGAGTATCTTCTTCAAAATCAGGAATCCTATTGTCATCAAATGAAACATGAATTGATTCAACAATTGTTCTAGTTCTCAGATTGAAAACTTTATAGGCTTTTGATCGAGGATATCCAACAAAAATACCCTCATCAGCTTTTCGATCAAATTTTCCAAGCATTTCAGGATATGTTCTAAGAACAAAACATTTGCATCCAAATATATGGAGATGCTTTAAGCTTGGATTCTTTTCCTTAATCATTTGATAAGAAATTAATCCATATATGTTGATTAAAGTCAAATTTTGTGTGTAGCAGGCATTGTTGACAACTTCAGCCCAAAAGTATGTTGGTAGATTAGCTTCCACAAGCATAGTCCTTCCAACTTCAATTAGTGTTCTATTCTTCCTTTCCACAACTCCAATTTGTTGAGGTGTGCCAGGAGCTGAAAATTATTGAAAAATTCCCTTTTATCTGCATAACTCATTCATCTTGCTATTTTTAAACTCAGTCCCATTGTCACTTCTCAGAATTTGCACTTTGTACTTTGAACTATTTTCAATTAGTCATAAATGATCCAAAAGAATATTTGCAGTTTCATCCTTACTGTGCAAGAAAAATACCCATGTAAATCTAGTATATTCATCAATAACAACTAGAATGTACCTTTTCCTTTTTATTGACATGACAGTTATAGGGCCAAAGAGTTCTAAATATAGAAATTGATATGGCTTGTTGATGAATGATTCTAACTTTCTTTTGAATGAGGTTCTTCTTTGTTTGGCTTATTGACATGCATCACACAAACTATCAGGGGAGTAAAATATGTTTGGTAGACATCTCACCAAATCTCTCTTCACCAATTCATTAAAATTATAAAAGTTGAGGTGAGAAAGGTTCTTGTGTCAGTTCCAACTTTCATCTACTGATGTTTTGTTTATCAAACAGGTTTCACGTCCATTATTATTTGCATGAGTTTGGCTTCATAGATGTTTCCATGTCTTTATCCTTTGAAAACAACTTTCTTTGTGACCTTATGAACTACTTCATCGTGAGTATCATAAAACACAATATAGTATCCTCTGTTAGCAATTTGACTAATACTCAATAGATTGTGCTTTAGCTCTTCTACCAGAGCTATATTTGAGATAATGACATTTCCAATGATTATATTTCCATATCCCGGTATTTTCCCTACATTGTCATCACCATAGGAAACCATTGGGTTAACCTTCTCCTCATATTCTGACAACAGGGATTTATTTCCAGTCATATATGCGGAACATCCACTATCCAGTAAAAGCACATTCTTCTTGTTTCCCTGTAATCAGAAATCATTTAGCATTTTTAAGAACCCACGCTGTTGGGTCCTTTTTGACATCTTATGTGTTTTTACAGCAGAAGACTTCCTGTCGGGATTTGAGCCATCAAGATTTGTCCCATTAGGAATTGCTTCATCAGGATTTGATCCATCAGGATCTGTCCTGATAGTTTTAACTTTATAAGATGCATGCACATTCAATTTAGTAGTTCTATTTGAAATAGAAATTTTATTGAATTTTGGTAAAGGATCATTGTCACACCCCCAACTTAAATAGCGAAATAAATATAGCTATTACATCATTTTAATGAAGGATACACAACCAATCCAAGATCTTACAGTTTAGGGTTTGGAACAGCCCATCACTACCAGCTATTACATCTGATTACAAATACCGAATCCTCACAGCTATTATTACTTATTCTACCTGAGCTCGAACATAAGCATCAGCATCACAGGTCTTACGGGCAGTCTGCTTGAATCTAACCATAGCTGCTAGCTGTAATATCAGGGTAAAGCAAGAAGTGAGCCAAAAGCTCAACAAGTGCTAACAGTACAACGCAAAACATAAATCGAGATATACCTTTAGGAATGACAATGGAAAGACATAATCAATGATAACGAGAGATAAAACTATGTGAGTTGGCATCATTTTGCTTGCATCAAAACAATTTTAAAATCATTCTTAATCAAAATCATTTTATGACGCTACGGATTACAGCCGGTGATCAGCCGCGAAGTAATCCCGAACCTCGCTGGGTTCTAAAACATTATTGGGAATCCCTAGGCAACTTTTAAGCCTAATATAAGTGTGGAAAGGACTCGCGTCTCAGTCCAGATCCACCATTCAAAGAAAACATTTATCCCCCTTTGGGACTGAAAAATCCACATTTTAATCATTTTAAAAACTGATGCCGATTTATGACAAAATCTCTTTCGACTGTAATCATTTTTATCAAGGGATTATAGATCAACTTGAAACACTGGAAATATGACACTAAATCTCAGGGCCATGATCCACTAGACTTTACTATATTAGGGTAATTGAGAGGTTTCCATAAACAAGAACTTTGACAAGGAAATTGAGCAAGGCTATTGGATAATATGAAAGAGTAATGCCAAACTAGGCTTAAAGCAATGGTTGTAGACAAGGTATAGGTATTAGAACATCAAGAAGATAAGCATCACTGGTTCCAATAGGATAGAGGTGTTAAAATATAAAGAAAGTGATCATCAGCTCAAGATATAACAGGGTATCAAGCTTTAGGGTAAGGATAGGGTTATCAAACAATCATGAATGAATTTAAGAAATGATTGGCTTTTAGGTATCAAGATAAAGTTTCTATCGAGGTTATTTCAAGAGTTGAATCAAAGCATCAGGGTGCAATATCAAGATTTCTCAGGGATCAATAGCATGATAATTAAAAGGATCAATAAAGTATTATAACAAATCTTCTATTTTATCATGGCATTAAACTATCATGAAAGACTTTTGAACTACTTGCAATACGTACTCGAGGGTTCATGGCATATCTATGTAACTCAAAGATAAACAAAAGATACGCTTGATTTAACTATATCAAAATGACTCAGGATAATTGCATCGATATATATATGAACTGTTTACAGTAAATACGAAGGTCAAGTTGAATCACTTGCCTTGAGATAGACTGGTCTGGTCTGACTGGTAGGAGCAACAACTGGAGCTTCACTCGACTTTTATGGCAAGTTTTCCCTCGTCTCGAGATCCTACATAAATAATAATAATCCTCATTATAATATATTCTTACCATCTTAACCTATTTACAACCCGAAATTAAACATGGATGGCACTTAGGCCTATACGCACTTAATTCATATCCACCATTATATTTTCAAATATACACACGTAGCCACATAATCACATATCGTATATTAATACCAAATAACATCATATATACCATAATGCCACACTAGGCTTGGATGATCTCGACTCACCACTTAAGTCACTTGGTCGCTAACTAAACAAAGTCTTCAAATTTGGGCTTCCTAACTCAATATGCCTTTCCTAAATTATCCAAAACCTATTGACCCTCACTTGTGCCTTTTGCTCTACTGACCTTATACTATCTTACAACTATGGTGGTCGACCTAATACTCACTTCTAAGTGTTCTAAAGCTATGTGATAAGTGAAAGTGCTCACTGGTGCAAATTTCAGAATGGTAACTAAGGTTTCTTGAGTGCATTAGACACTCTTAAACTACAAGTTTTTCTTCAAAATTTTTACACAAGACTCTCCTGACCTAAGGGCATCTCACAAGCTTGATGTGGCTCAAAGGCCTGGCTTGGGCCTTCTTGGGCCTAAGCTAAAAGTCCAAGGTTCCCCTGTTTTTCTGGGCAGAAAATGCCCTGACTTGAATTATCTTGTGACACATGGTTCTAGCTCATATCCTATGAAATATGGTTGGAAAAACTTCTCTGACATACCCTCTAACTAAGGCCCAATTGGGCCTAATGAGGGCCTACCCATGACATGGCCAAATCTCCCTATTTCTAAGTTGCAACAAAACTGTCCCCTGCTGGACAGATTTTGTTATTCTACTTGTGCACCTAACCAAATGACATGCAAACCTCCAACCAACTCCTAAAACCTATTATATACTCCCCATACTAACTTCTGGTAGCTTGGGCCTCAAAGTGCACATCAATGACATGGTCAAAACTCACTCTAAACCTCAGGGTACTAAACTGATTTTTCTGCAGAAACTATAACTCTCATTTTTCCAAGGCTTTGACTTGACAAACCTATCTAACAACAACTCAAAACTTAAACAAAGACTTATACATGGTATTCTACTGAACTAACTCCCTTTTTCTCAAAATAACCTTGGTGAGATCATCCTTACCTAAGGTGCAACTATGGCAAAACAAAAGAGACTACTCTTTACAAATCACAAACCTTTATGCTCTTGAAGCAACAAGATATATATTTTTTTTTATAATAGATAACCACGAATTATTACCATGCAATAAGAAGTATAAATCAATATTAATACATTATTCCTACTGAAATTAAGGCTCACTAACAACATGAATCTAAATGATCAAAACTTCCAAAAAAAATCAAAAGTGATTTACATGCATGCATGCTTTCGGATCTTTCAAGCCAAAGCAACATGATTTCCAAATAAATTTTTATCATAATTCAACATTCAAGCCTAACATGGATTACAACTAAATGATCAACTAGCATGCAAAAGGGTTTTATCAAGCTTTTACTATAAAATTTACGTTATCATCACAAAATACACAAAAATGTAACAAGGCAACAAAACACCATCCATTCGGCTCCTATCAAGTCATGGCCGAATGGATTAGGGTAAGAACAACATTTCATAAGTGTAACACTCTTATGTCTAGCCATTATTGACCCTATGATACTATATCTCATGGTGAAAGCCTTAGATTCACAAGAATCAAGGAGGTTCACTTTGAGTTTAACAAAAACATCACCATGCAAGGTCAAAACATAGGTTTTTCACTCTAAACTTTTGAAATATATATAAGAATAACATATAGGGAGTAAAATTACTTGGATATAAGATGATTGTTTGAGTGAGAGTTGAAGAAAGAAGGGGATGGGGCTCGGTTTTGGTGGTTGCCGAGAGGGGAGGGGAAAAACCGAGAGGTGAGGGAGGAGGGAGGGAGAAGAGAGTGAAGTGGTGGGGTGAAGTGAGGTGATGATCACTTCTTGGACTTATTTTTATGCATTGATTTGACTATAATGTGAGTGGGTTTGAGATTTTACAAGAGTAACCCTCCAATATAGTTAGGTAGATTTGCATGCAAGGGTAAAGGGGTAAATTGGTTAGCAAAATGTGAGTTAGTGGGGTTGAGAATGTCTTCTTTACCCTTTGATTAAATAGAAGAGAGTTTGCATGCAAGGTTATTCATGTAATTTGATAAATATGACAACTAAAATTTATAATGATTTATTTTTATAAAATAAAATACAAGTTCAAATATTATAAAATTTATACCATAAATTAACTTCTATTTTTAGAGACTTTATAAAATCATTTTCAAAATTTATGAACAAAATGCCTTTTAAAAGAAGATTTTTCCAAAGCTTAGAATATTCCTTATAAATCAAAAATAAAGAAATTAAATAAACTCTTGCTTTGAAAAATCATATACTACCCAAAGCAAATTTATAATGCAGAAATTTTCACTCACACATACGTACAATCATTGAATATATTTTCATTTGACTTAATATTATACCAAATTCACAAATAATATTACATAAAATGCCGGTCGTAACATCCTCTCCCCCTTAAGGGATTCTGTCCCCAGAATCTAAGAGAACAGATGAGGATACCGGGAACGCATATCAGACTCTAACTCCCAAGTCGACTCTTCGATCTTAGGGTTCCTCCAAAGTACTTTTACTAACTTTACTGACTTATTTCTAAGACTCTTTACTTGCCAGTCGAGTATTTTAACCGGTTGCTCCACAAATGACAGGTCTGCCTGAATTTCTACGGGTTCATATTCTATCACATGGCTAGTGTCAGGATTATATTTCTTAAGTAACGACACATGGAACACATTATGCACATGCCGATACTGAGGTGGTAAGGCCAACTCGTAGGCCACTTTTCCTACTTGACTCAAAATCTCAAAAGGACCTATGTATCTAGGTGCTAACTTTCCTTTCTTGCCATATCTCATCAACCTTTTCCTAGGTGACACCTTTAGCAACACAGCTTCGCCAATTTGGAATTGAACATCCTTACGCGCTGGATCCGCATACTTCCTCTGTCTATCTTGAGCAGCAAGCAACCTTTTCTGAATTAACTTGACTGAGTCATGCAACTGTTGTACCAATTCTGAGCCGAGAATTCTTCCTTCTCCTACTTCATCCCAACTTGTTGGTGATCTACATTTTCGCCCGTACAAAGCTTCATATGGTGGCATGCCGATACTGGAATGATAGTTGTTGTTATATGAAAATTCAATCAATGGCAGGTGGTCGTCCCAACTTCCTGCAAAATCGATTGCACAACTGCGCAACATGTCTTCGATTGTTTGAATCGTCCTTTCGCTCTGACCATCAGTCTGCGGGTGATACGCCGTGCTCATATTCAACTTCGTGCCAAGACATTCCTGGAATTGCTTCCAGAACCTCGAGTTAAATCGGGGATCTCTGTCTGAAACTATTGATACGGGTACTCCATGCCTTAATACGATTTCGTGCACATACAGATGAACCAACTTGTCCAGTGACGACTTCTCATTTATTGGAAGGAAATGCGCCGACTTCGTAAGACGATCAATTATAACCCATATTGCGTCATGTCCGGATTTTGTTCGCGGTAGTCCTACTATAAAGTCCATAGCGATATTTTCCCATTTCCATTCTGGAATCTTCAGGGGCTGAATTAATCCGCTTGGTCGTTGATGTTCTGCCTTTACTTTCTGACAAGTATAGCACTTCGCAACCCATTCTGCCACGTCTCGCTTCATATTTGGCCACCAAAAGTTCTTCTTTAAGTCTTGATACATCTTGGTGCTTCCCGGGTGGATTGAAAATTTCGAATGGTGGGCTTTACGGAGGATCTTATTCTTTAATTCAGGTACATGAGGAATCCATATTCTGGATGAAAACCTTAGTATTCCTTGCTCATCCCTTTTAGTATTAATCTCTTCTCCAGATAACTGATTTTTCTCTTTTTCCATTACTTCCTCTTGACACTTCTTTATCTTTTCCATTAGTGTTGGCTGAAAGGTCATTGCACGACAAACTTCTTTGACTTTCCCATAAGCACAAAGTTCCAATTCTAATTTTCCGATTTCTTCAGATAACTCTTTTGATGTTATCATCATATTCAATCTCTCCTTCCGACTCAGCGCATCGGCCACTACGTTCGCCTTTCCAGGATGGTAATTTATCGAACAGTCATAGTCCTTGATCAATTCCAGCCATCTCCTCTGCCTCATATTGAGCTCTTTCTGTGTAAAAATGTACTTTAAACTCTGGTGATCCGTGTAGATTTCACACTTCTCTCCATAGAGATAGTGTCTCCAAATCTTGAGTGCGAACACTATGGCGGCTAGTTCCAAGTCATGCGTCGGATACTTTAACTCGTGCGGCTTCAACTGTCTTGACGCATATGCTATTACCTTACTGTGTTGCATCAACACACAACCCAAACCCTTATGTGAAGCGTCGCTGAATATTACAAAATTCCCTTGATCATCTGGAAGTACCAACACCGGAGCTGTTACCAACTTCTGTTTTAACTCTTGAAAGCTATTTTCACATTCTGCACTCTATTCAAACTTTTGATTCTTTCTGGTTAACTTGGTCAATGGCGTGGCGATCTTCGAGAAATCCTTGACGAATCTTCTATAGTATCCGGCCAATCCTAGAAAACTTCGCACTTCCGTAGGAGTCTTTGGCCTCTCCCAACTCATAACTGCCTCAATCTTCGCCGGATCCACTTTAACTCCCTCATTTCCAATAACATGCCCCAAAAATTGAACTTCCTTTAACCAAAACTCACATTTGGTAAACTTGGCATACAACTTCTCTTGTCGGAGTATCTCCAATGCTATCCAGAGGTGCTGCTTATGTTCTTCTTCCGACTTAGAATAAATAAGGATGTCATCAATAAATACCATGACAAATTTATCCAAATACTTCTTAAATACTCGATTCATCAGATCCATAAATGCGGCCGGAGCGTTGGTCAATCCAAACGGCATTACTAGGAATTCATAATGCTCATATCTGGTCCTAAATGCGGTCTTAGGAATATCTTCTTCCTTGATCTTTAATTGATGGTATCCCGATCTCAAATCAATCTTCGAAAAGCATTTTGCTCCCTTTAACTGATCAAAAAGGTCATCTATCCTTGGTAGCGGGTAGCGGTTCTTGATCGTTACTTTATTCAACTCCCGGTAATCTATGCATAGACGCATACTCCCATCTTTCTTCTTCACAAAGAGAACAGGTGCTCCCCACGGTGACGTACTTGGTCGTATCACTCCCTTATCCAATAATTCTTGTAGCTGGCTCGCCAACTCTTTCATTTCTGCTGGTGCCATCCTATACGGAGCCTTTGAAACTGGTTCCGTGCCTGGAGCAAGGTTGATCTCGAACTCAATTTGTCGATCTGGTGGTAAGCCTGGTAGTTCGTCGGGAAACACATCGGGGAACTCATTAACTACAGGAATATCTTCCATCCTAGGGCTGCCTCTCTCTGAATCCACTACATATGCTAGGAACGACTCACAACCTTTTCTAAGTAACTTCTTAGCCTGAATAATTGTAAGAAATAGTTGCTCTTGCCTCTGCCCCTTAAATACTACCTTCTCTCCACTCTTCGTCTTTAAATACACTTTCTTGGTCTTACAATTTATCTGAGCGCTATTCTCTCCTAACCAATCCATTCCTAAAATTATATCAAACTCTCCCAGCTTGAAGAGTATCAAGTCGGCTGAGAACTTATATCCCGAAATATCAATCTCACATTTTGGACAAAATTGATTCACAGGAATCTTCTCTTGGTTCGCAATTACCACATTTACTACCTCACTCATAACCGTTTTATCACATTGGAGCTTATCAACAAAAGATTCTGATATGAAAGATCTTGTTGCTCCCGAATCAATCAATACTTTAGCTTTGACATTATTGAATAAAAGTGTACCTGCTATCACCTCAGAATTCTGAACGGCATCTTTCATCTTTAGATCAAATGTCCTTGTTGTTGCTTGCGGGGTTGGTGCGGGTGGTGGAGGTAATGCCAATACCTCAGCTGGCACGCTTGCACTGGTACTTGCCACGTTCATCAGAGTTCTGACTGGTCCTGTTGCCTTACACTCCCTAGCCATGTGTCCAGTCTTCCCACACTTGTAACACGTAACTCCTGGCTTCGGCATCTTGCACTCGTTTGCCAAATGTCCCTTCTGATTGCACCTATAACAGGTCATACTCAGCTTATTGCATACTCCGGGGTGCCTTCTTCCACAGTGCTTGCATTCTGGCCTCTGGAACCTGTTTTCTCCAACTTGCCCTTGGCTTGCCTGATTGTTCCCTTTTGATTCTTGCCTTTTGCCCAAATTTCCCTTCCTTTGAAAATTTCTGCCCTTCTGGAAACCAATCCTCTTTACATTCCGATCTTGCGAACTTCCAGCTTCAGACTTTTCTCCATAAAATGGAACCTTCCTCTTCTTGTTATCCCTCTCTTTCCTTGACTGCATCCCATTATTCTCAATCAGAGCAGCTTTCTGTACTACTCCCGCATAAGTTTCAAGCTCAAACATAGCCACCCTATCTCTGATCCAAGGCTCCAATCCTTGTTGAAATTTCTTTGCTTTTTCTTCCTCAGTGCTAGTATACTTTGTCACAAACCTTGACAACTCAGTGAACTTCTTCTCATATTCCAGTACAGTCATGTTCCCTTGCTTTAACTCAAGAAATTTTAGCTCCATCTGATTCTGCATGTACTTAGGGTAATACTTGTCCATAAATAACTTCTTAAATCTCTCCCAAGAAACCTGCTGAGTGACTTCCATAGCTTTTACTGATTCCCACCAATAGATGACTTCTCCCTTCAAGAAGTAAGTGGCATACGGCGTCTTCTGATCGTCTCCTAACTGTACCAACTCAAAAGCCCTTTCCATCTCCTTGATCCATGTGTTTGCTATCACTGGATCAGTGGTATCATGAAATACAGGTGGATTCACATTCTGAAAAGCTTTGAAAGTGACAATTTGTCTAGGTGGTACTGGTGGTTCAGGTGGTTGGTGTGGCTCACGGTTATCTTGGTTTTCAATTCGTTGTTGAAGAGTTAGTTGTTGTTGAGCTATAGCATTGGTTTGCTGTTGCAAGGTTTCCAGTAGTCGAAGAATGTTTGGGTCTGTGGTGAAGGTGGTTGTTGGGTTCTTCTTTTTGGGAGGCATGATCCTGAAATAAGAGTTGTGTCATAACAGATATGAATGATAAAATGATTCGAGGGTATCGCATGGCATTCTCATTTACATATGGGGTCAAGTTTCCAAATTAAGCAGATATGATGATAAAAACATAAAATAACAGTTGAGAGCAAATGGAACAATAGCACATAATTATTGAAATTTTTAAAGGTCACAGTACATAGGATTGGGACATAGTCTGATTCTAGGAATAACAGGCTTATTTAAAGGAAAGACGGAAACAACTGGGAATTCCATAGAGTCTGATAGTACAACAACATGAAAGGTAAATGGAAAGAACTAAGGCTCCACTCCATCTGAATGGGGCTTGGTAGTCTTTTCCTCTCGAAGCGTCTTCACAATGCTCTGGAGCTCATCCGCCACCATCTGAATGACATACTGGCTGGTACGGTCCCGGTGTGCTGGCATCTCCTCAAGCTTAGTGTTGACGTACTGAACCAAGGTCTCAAGTCTCGCAATCATCTCCTCCTTGGGCTTCCCTTCGTAGTTTCGGCTGTCCGGATACACGTTCTTCAGTCGGTCTATCAGTCGGTCGTACTTGCCCTGAAGCATGTCGAACTCGCGCCTCAACTCACCATACACGGAGAAAGCAATAGTGTCGTCCGACCCAGAGGATGACGAGGAATGCGCCCTTTGCTGACAACCAATAAGAGGAGTATTAATAATAATTTACTTAACCTACTCTCTCGCATAATATCTATAACCTACACACAAATCCTATAACCTATTTGGGCTGTCCAGGGACTCTAAACCGTAGCTCTGATACCAAAACCTGTCACACCCCCAACTTAAATAGCGAAATAAATATAGCTATTACATCATTTTAATGAAGGATACACAACCAATCCAAGATCTTACAGTTTAGGGTTTGGAACAGCCCATCACTACCAGCTATTACATCTGATTACAAATACCGAATCCTCACAGCTATTATTACTTATTCTACCTGAGCTCGAACATAAGCATCAGCATCACAGGTCTTACGGGCAGTCTGCTTGAATCTAACCATAGCTGCTAGCTGTAATATCAGGGTAAAGCAAGAAGTGAGCCAAAAGCTCAACAAGTGCTAACAGTACAACGCAAAACATAAATCGAGATATACCTTTAGGAATGACAATGGAAAGACATAATCAATGATAACGAGAGATAAAACTATGTGAGTTGGCATCATTTTGCTTGCATCAAAACAATTTTAAAATCATTCTTAATCAAAATCATTTTATGACGCTACGGATTACAGCCGGTGATCAACCGCGAAGTAATCCCGAACCTCGCTGGGTTCTAAAATATTATTGGGAATCCCTAGGCAACTTTTAAGCCTAATATAAGTGTGGAAAGGACTCGCGTCTCAGTCCAGATCCACCATTCAAAGAAAACATTTATCCCCCTTTGGGACTGAAAAATCCACATTTTAATCATTTTAAAAACTGATGCCGATTTATGACAAAATCTCTTTCGACTGTAATCATTTTTATCAAGGGATTATAGATCAACTTGAAACACTGGAAATATGACACTAAATCTCAGGGCCATGATCCACTAGACTTTACTATATTAGGGTAATTGAGAGGTTTCCATAAACAAGAACTTTGACAAGGAAATTGAGCAAGGCTATTGGATAATATGAAAGAGTAATGCCAAACTAGGCTTAAAGCAATGGTTGTAGACAAGGTATAGGTATTAGAACATCAAGAAGATAAGCATCACTGGTTCCAATAGGATAGAGGTGTTAAAATATAAAGAAAGTGATCATCAGCTCAAGATATAACAGGGTATCAAGCTTTAGGGTAAGGATAGGGTTATCAAACAATCATGAATGAATTTAAGAAATGATTGGCTTTTAGGTATCAAGATAAAGTTTCTATCGAGGTTATTTCAAGAGTTGAATCAAAGCATCAGGGTGCAATATCAAGATTTCTCAGGGATCAATAGCATGATAATCAAAAGGATCAATAAAGTATTATAACAAATCTTCTATTTTATCATGGCATTAAACTATCATGAAAGACTTTTGAACTACTTGCACTACGTACTCGAGGGTTCATGGCATCTCTATGTAACTCAAAGATAAACAAAAGATACGCTTGATTTAAATATATCAAAATGACTCAGGATAATTGCATCGATATATATATGAACTGTTTACAGTAAATACGAAGGTCAAGTTGAATCACTTGCCTTGAGATAGACTGGTCTGGTCTGATTGGTAGGAGCAACAACTGGAGCTTCACTCGACTTTTATGGCAAGTTTTCCCTCGTCTCGAGATCCTACATAAATAATAATAATCCTCATTATAATATATTCTTACCATCTTAACCTATTTACAAACCGAAATTAAACATGGATGGCACTTAGGCCTATACGCACTTAATTCATATCCACCATTATATTTTCAAATGTACACACGTAGCCACATAATCACATATCGTATATTAATACCAAATAACATCATATACACCATAATGCCACACTAGGCTTGGATGATCTCGACTCACCACTTAAGTCACTTGGTCGCTAACTAAACAAAGTCTTCAAATTTGGGCTTCCTAACTCAATGTGCCTTTCCTAAATTATCCAAAACCTATTGACCCTCACTTGTGCCTTTTGCTCTGCTGACCTTATACTATCTTACAACTATGGTGGTCGACCTAATACTCACTTCTAAGTGTTCTAAAGCTATGTGATAAGTGAAAGTGCTCACTGGTGCAAATTTCAGAATGGTAACTAAGGTTTCTTGAGTGCATTAGACACTCTTAAACTACAAGTTTTTCTTCAAAATTTTTACACAAGACTCTCCTGACCTAAGGGCATCTCACAAGCTTGATGTGGCTCAAAGGCCTGGCTTGGGCCTTCTTGGGCCTAAGCTAAAAGTCCAAGGTTCCCCTGCTTTTCTGGGCAGAAAATGCCCTGACTTGAATTATCTTGTGACACATGGTTCTAGCTCATATCCTATGAACTATGGTTGGAAAAACTTCTCTGACATACCCTCTAACTAAGGCCCAATTGGGCCTAATGAGGGCCTACCCATGACATGGCCAAATCTCCCTATTTCTAAGTTGCAACAAAACTGTCCCCTGCTGGACAGATTTTGTTATTCTACTTGTGCACCTAACCAAATGACATGCAAACCTCCAACCAACTCCTAAAACCTATTATATACTCCCCATACTAACTTCTGGTAGCTTGGGCCTCAAAGTGCACATCAATGACATGGTCAAAACTCACTCTAAACCTCAGGGTACTAAACTGATTTTTCTGCAGAAACTATAACTCTCATTTTTCCAAGGCTTTGACTTGACAAACCTATCTAACAACAACTCAAAACTTAAACAAAGACTTATACATGGTATTCTACTGAACTAACTCCCTTTTTCTCAAAATAACCTTGGTCAGATCATCCTTACCTAAGGTGCAACTATGGCAAAACAAAAGAGACTACTCTTTACAAATCACAAACCTTTATGCTCTTGAAGCAACAAGATATATATATTTTTTTTTATAATAGATAACCACGAATTATTACCATGCAATAAGAAGTATAAATCAATATTAATACATTATTCCTACTGAAATTAAGGCTCACTAACAACATGAATCTAAATGATCAAAACTTCCAAAAAAATCAAAAGTGATTTACATGCATGCATGCTTTCGGATCTTTCAAGCCAAAGCAACATGATTTCCAAATAAATTTTTATCATAATTCAACATGCAAGCCTAACATGGATTACAACTAAATGATCAACTAGCATGCAAAAGGGTTTTATCAAGCTTTTACTATAAAATTCACGTTATCATCACAAAATACACAAAAATGTAACAAGGCAACAAAACACCATCCATTCGGCTCCTATCAAGTCATGGCCGAATGGATTAGGGTAAGAACAACATTTCATAAGTGTAACACTCTTATGTCTAGCCATTCTTGACCCTATGATACTATATCTCATGGTGAAAGCCTTAGATTCACAAGAATCAAGGAGGTTCACTTTGAGTTTAACAAAAACATCACCATGCAAGGTCAAAACATAGGTTTTTCACTCTAAACTTTTGAAATATATATAAGAATAACATATAGGGAGTAAAATTACTTGGATATAAGATGATTGTTTGAGTGAGAGTTGAAGAAAGAAGGGGATGGGGCTCGGTTTTGGTGGTTGCCGAGAGGGGAGGGGAAAAACCGAGAGGTGAGGGAGGAGGGAGGGAGAAGAGAGTGAAGTGGTGGGGTGAAGTGAGGTGATGATCACTTCTTGGACTTGTTTTTATGCATTGATTTGACTATAATGTGAGTGGGTTTGAGATTTTACAAGAGTAACCCTCCAATATAGTTAGGTAGATTTGCATGCAAGGGTAAAGGGGTAAATTGGTTAGCAAAATGTGAGTTAGTGGGGTTGAGAATGTCTTCTTTGCCCTTTGATTAAATAGAAGAGAGTTTGCATGCAAGGTTATTCATGTAATTTGATAAATATGACAACTAAAATTTATAATGATTTATTTTTATAAAATAAAATACAAGTTCAAAAATTATAAAATTTATACCATAAATTAACTTGTATTTTTAGAGACTTTATAAAATCATTTTCAAAATTTATGAACAAAATGCCTTTTAAAAGAAGATTTTTCCAAAGCTTAGAATATTCCTTATAAATCAAAAATAAAGAAATTAAATAAACTCTTGCTTTGAAAAATCATATACTACCCAAAGCAAATTTATAATGCAGAAATTTTCACTCACACATACGTACAATCATTGAATATATTTTCATTTGACTTAATATTATACCAAATTCACAAATAATATTACATAAAATGCCGGTCGTAACAATCATAATTGTTGTGATACAAGCTACGATAATCTTTACATGTGTAAACAGAATGCCAAATGCTACCATAGTGAAAACAAGGGTTATGTGGCTTATAAAATATTGATCTACCACTAATATCATACTCAGGAATTTTAGTGGCTTTCTTTTTAATCTTTCTGCAATCAATAGCAATATGATTAGTATTACCACAGTTAAAACAAACTTTTCTATGAGTATCAGGAATGTACTTATAATTGCTTGCTTTATTTATTCCCTGCTTTCCATTTCTACCTCTTTTTGCACTAGATTTGTGAGTCCTAGAAATCACTTCACACATTTTCTTTTCTAGTTAATTTTTAGAGAGAATACCTATATTTTTACCTTTCTTTTCTTTCACTCTAAATTCAAATTTCTTTTTATCCAAATTTTTTGAGGTAGACCCCTACTTCATAAATTGACTATATTCCATTTTCATCAGCAATGACAAATTTCACAGGTGCGGTGTTATTAATAACTTTATTGATATTCCTATTAGTAAATTTATTATAACCTAGACATTCTTTCCAGTTTTTCTCACTAATAAAGTTATGAACTTTTCTTCCTGAACATCCATATTTTAAACACTTCTCTTTCTTTTTCAAGAGTTTCCTCTAGCATGGCATACATACTATATATCTTAGCTTCATTATCTTGAGCCATTTTACAGGCTTTTTCATTTCATGCATGCATAATAACTCAGCTTCTAAGTAATCATTTCCCTTTTAAGTTCTTTATTCTCAGCAATTAGACTGTCATTTTCAATTGACTTATTCTTGAAATTGACATGCAGAGAATATATGAAAGCTTTCAATTCAAACATGTTATTAGTATCAACAGGGAAAACAACTGAAGGTATCTTATCATTTCCTGACACATGTTCTCCATGAGTTGCCATGAGTGCATAGTATTCTTCATCATTGTCAGTTCCCGATGTGTTCATCCAGTCTTTGTTGGAGTTTGACGTGAACAATGCTTTTCCAGTTAACTTGGGGAACTCAGTAGCCAGATGTCCCCCTTTTATTGCAATTATAACAAGTTACCTTAGCCTTATCAGACTTCCTTCCATTGGTGTACTGTCCCTCATTCTTTCTGAATTTTCCTTTGCTATCACCAGAGTACTTTCTGTTAAAACCACCTTTTCTTTCTGGTTTTGCAAACCTTATCCTTCTAAAGTCTTTCACCAGCATGGCAACCATTTTAACAACTTGAGGATCATCTAACTCAATCTCAGAATCCTCATCGGTATCCTGTGCCAGGATCTGATGATTTATCAGTATCTGACACTTCCACAATTTTCCTTCTTCTTGGCCTTTCACTCATCTTTTCCTTGCCTTTTCGAATTTCAGCATTTAGACCCGCAACCTTTATCTTCTGACCCTTCCTATTTTTCCTCTGTTGAATATCCAAGTCATGGGTTTTCATCATTCCATTGACTTTATCCAGTGTCGGTAAATCAAGATCATATTGATGCCTGATTATAGAGGCTTGAGTATCCCATTCTTCAAGAAGAGCTTTCAGAAACTTGGTTTTGAGTCTTCCCTGTCATACTCTTTTCCAACCAATGATAGATCATTTTGCAGTGTCAAGAATCTATCATAGATGTCAGTAATTAATGCATCGGCCTTGGCATAAAACTGTTCATACTCTTGCACAAGAACAACTCTTCTATTCTTATTTATTGCCATTGTACCTTGTAATTATGTCTCCGAAGCATCCCATATCTCTTTTTCAATCTTGCATGTAATTACCATGTTTGACATCACATTGACCAAACTTTTATGGAGTATGTTTCTGACTTTTGCATCCTTGAGCGTTGATGCCTTTTCAATATATGACCATTCAGATTTTTATTTCCAGATATAGTGTTCAGGAACAATTGATGTCATGGACACATCCTTCTCAGAATAAAGAGGTCATTTGTTGATAATGTCAACATATGCATCATCAATAGCTTTAAGGAACATCAACATCTTTTCTCTCCATGTAGAGTAATCAACTTTCTTCAATATAGAAATTTTCATGCTTTCATACTTACTTTCAAACATTTTTGATCTTTTCAAATTAATGGTTAATTTGACTGCTCTGATACCACTTGTTACCCCGTAAAGTTAATCATTTAAGGGGGTTGGATACAGTAACTAACAAATCGATTTATCAAAGAAGTAAAGTAATGTTAGTAATGAATAGATGAATCAAATAACAGCTTATATTGATCTTTAATAAACTGTTATAAAACTCCCTCAAGAACAATATTCTTTAGAGCTGCTAGGCTATGAATAATACACGAGTTAAGCACATCACAAAGTGATAACCTATTCTGTGTTCATATATCACACAGCTACACAATCAATCCCTATCAATTATAAATATTTTACATTATAAATTATCTAGTTTCTATACATATCTAAATCAACAACTATAAATCAGTAGATTCTAATTTATCATGTAGCTATAACTTATCCAGTCAGATCCTGACAGTCATCATATGCTGATGCATATCTTGACTACATCAGATCCTGAATCCATAGTAGATCCTGATTTCTAACATAGATAATTTCTAACAAAGCCACTATCCAGTGAAACCTTTTCATTTCCAGGCTCTGTGTAGGTTAAGGGACCTTTAGGTGCAAAATGTGCAGTTATGATCATGTCTCCATCTGTTGATTCAGGAACCTTTCCATATGAATGAAGGGTTCATTTTTTTAGAATCTGAATGTATATAGAATAGGTCATCCTTATGAACAACATCATTTTCTTCTTGCATAATGTGTAGTTTATCTTATCAAAGACAGGTATCTTGATACTACTTATTTCCTGAGTACTCATTCTTCCAAGATCTTTATCTGTTTACTTTCAGAGTTTACTCTGATACCACTTGTTAGATATTGAGTGCAGTGAAATATAACACAGGGGGTGAATGTATTTATTTCGATTTTAAATTGCTTTGAAAGTGTTTGGCTTATTGATGAACAAAGTAAACATGAACTTGTAGAGATAAATTCTTTAACTATAAGCACACAAACAAAATATCAAAAACTCACTTGATTCTATTAATCAAATTTGTTTTGCTACAAATTTGTGTTCTTGAATATAAGAACTCAGCTACAAATCTTGAGAGAGAATACAAGATATTTTCTAGATCTGTTTGATAACTTCTAAACTAAGGACCCGTGCATGCTTTATAGTTAGCAGCATGATTTTACAAAATTTTCACTAAAATGTACTAACACAGTTTCTAAGCTATCTTGTCTATTTTCATTTCTGGTGTTAGCAAATATGTTCAGAATCTTATAGGTCTGTGACTATCCTTTTTCCAGTGAATCTTGACCCTTGATCTTATATTCTTCAAGCTACTTTTGTAGACTTTCCAGTTTAATGAATAAATTGTTTGTTGACTGATAATATTGAATCTTCCAGTTCTCTGCATTCTGTAATATGAGGTATTTTTTAAGATCTCTTTTGTTCTATAGAAATGTCACATATCGATAAGTAAAATGACTTATCGATATCTTGAGATCTCTATATGTGTTGATGAGTTATAGAGGTCTCCAGTTCTCTTTTTATAGAATAGCTTGTCGACATGTCCAGTTCTCTACATAGACTTTTAACTTATCAACATCTTGAGTTTTCTACATGAAGATTTGACTTGTAGATATCTCTAGATCTTTACATGAAGAGATGTCTTGTTGATATATTTAGTTCTCTATATGAATATTTTGACTTGTCGATATCTGAGATCTCTACATGTAAATTGACTTATCGATATCTCACGGGACTTTTCTACAAGCCATTTTGGAATTCTCAACATACTTCTCCATATCCTTTGATCTGTGACTTGTTGATATCTGACTTAGAGCATTTTCCTAGAAAAACATTATTCAAATCCAAGCTACTATACTCCTCTTTGAGGCACGATCAAGATTTGATCTTCTTCCAGAGTTTATTCCTTAGCTTGAAGGCTGTTCACAGAAAAATCCTTCAGTCTAATCTACTAAACATTTTTTACAAACAAGAAATACAATTACAAAATACAAAATTAGATTATCGTCAAACTTATCTTTAGGGTTGTCAGTATGACTTATTCTTGTTATGTACATGCATGTCTTGCACAACTTCCTATATACAAGTATTTCAGGAAGCGGTAGAACAACTTCTCCCATGACGTTTTAAGAAACAGACCCTTGATGTCTTCGAGATATCATAATTTTGACACATGTAGTGTGACAATAATATACAATTTAATATTCACCTTTATGTTTTATATATGTTTGGCTTTTTATATATACGTAATTGTTAGGTTAATGATGGCCTTATCTTTTATTCATTTTATTCATCTTATATTTTTTGTGTAATGTACTAGAACCTCTTACAAGTACTCCATCAAGTAGAAAGAACAGGTTCTCCTATCCAGTGATCTTACACCAATTATGACGTCAAAATCTCATAATGTTGACACATGTTCGGTAGTTACAATAAACAATATATTGAAAGTTTGGTCATATAACTTTTGTTTGACAGTTTTGTTATAATTTAATTTTTTTAATTTTACTATAACTTATCTACACCACATCTTCTAAAATTAGGGTCAAAAAAAATATCACGCCAAACTACACATGTATGTTTTTGAATCTTATTGTGGCATAACCTATTCAGTTTATGGGGCATTAGTGACGGCTTATAATGATGTTTCTAACGAGGATTTCTCACCCGGTAAATTTTTCTTCTATCGCTATGACTAGAGTTTTATGAGTTGCATATAAAATTTGTAAGATTGGCATAATCTCTTTGGATTTTTTTCCATAAACAAATTTAGCCCCACAATAGCTAGCTGGTCAGGAAATCATAGAAGCATGACACTGTTGGTACCTATACACTGATCCATGCAGCAAAAAAAGTAAAATTAAGGTGCATGTGTCTCCTATTTGACATCATGACGTGGGTGACTTTAGATTTAGCGAATTATAATGAACTTATAGACTATTTGGTCTGGAAAATAAGGAAATTTTCTAGACAAATTGACCCAACCTTGAGTGCTGAAGTAAGGTTAATTTCCACAATTACAGAATAGAAGTTTTAGACTAGTCCACCAATTGAAATGAAATTCCATTCTTCTTATTTCATCATGTATATTGGAGGTTAAAATGTAACAATTGTCTAGATGATGTGAACATAACCCGGATCGTTTAT